>NW_028318402.1:0-300000 GCF_062004578.1 Staurois parvus | reverse complement strand
GTTGCGTCAGCATATGCAGCGTCGCCATTCGGTGGCCTGGGAAAACCGTGATAAAGATACGGCGGTTCTGCCTGCCCCAGCCCCCGCTCCATCACCCGCTCCGTTACTTGCTCCGTCACCCGACGTCAATCGCCCTCTATCAGCCAGTCAAGGCTCCAACACCTCTGCTGAGGGGAGTTGTCGCTCGTTGGCATCTTCCGCTCGTTCAGATGCTCCTTCTCCTGCTACTCCTCTTCACGGATTCCGTCAGCAGTCTTTCTTGGAATCCGTTTCCAAGAGACAACAGTTTGCGAGCACGCACCCGACGGTGCAAAAGCTGAACGTCCTCCTGTCCAAGTTGCTGGTGCTGCAGTCCCTCCCTTTCCAAGTGGTGGACTCAGCACCTTTCCGAGAAATGATGGCTTGTGCCGAGCCGCGGTGGAGAGTGCCAAGCCGGCATTTCTTCGCCAAAAAGGCAGTGCCAGCCCTGCATTCACATGTAGAAGAGATGGTGGGCCAGTCTTTGAGCATGTCGGTCTCTGCCAAAGTGCACGGCAGCGCCGACGTGTGGAGCTGTAACTACGGTCAGGGACAGTACATGTCATTTACGGCCCACTGGGTGAAGGTGGTGCCGGCACAGCCGCACCAGCAACTTGGACAGGTCACGTGTGCCACTTTCAGGTCTCCTCACACTGCTGGTGGGTTCCATTTTGTCATAGGGTGCTGTATGGCCTCCCATTGCTGCTGCCAGGCCTGTAATCTGCCATGGGCCCCCGTACCGACTCCTCATGCTGCTGCCAGGCCCGTAATCTGTCATGGGCCCCTGTACCGCCTCCTCATGCTGCTGCCAGGTCCAGAGTGTGTCATGGGTCCCTGTACGGCCTCCCATTGCTGCTGTCTCCATCGCCACACTCTGCCATGTGCCACTTTCAGGTCTCCTCACACTGCTGGTGGGTTCCATTTTGTCATAGGGTGCTGTATGGCCTCCCATTGCTGCTGCCAGGCCCGTAATCTGCCATGGGCCCCCGTACCGACTCCTCATGCTGCTGCCAGGCCCGTAATCTGTCATGGGCCCCTGTACCGCCTCCTCATGCTGCTGCCAGGTCCAGAGTGTGTCATGGGTCCCTGTACGGCCTCCCATTGCTGCTGTCTCCATCGCCACACTCTGCCATGTGCCACTTTCAGGTCTCCTCACACTGCTGGTGGGTTCCATTTTGTCATAGGGTGCTGTATGGCCTCCCATTGCTGCTGCCAGGCCCGTAATCTGCCATGGGCCCCCGTACCGACTCCTCATGCTGCTGCCAGGCCCGTAATCTGTCATGGGCCCCTGTACCGCCTCCTCATGCTGCTGCCAGGTCCAGAGTGTGTCATGGGTCCCTGTACGGTCTCCCATTGCTGCTGTCTCCATCGCCACACTCTGCCATGTGCCACTTTCAGGTCTCCTCACACTGCTGGTGGGTTCCATTTTGTCATAGGGTGCTGTATGGCCTCCCATTGCTGCTGCCAGGCCCGTAATCTGCCATGGGCCCCCGTACCGACTCCTCATGCTGCTGCCAGGCCCGTAATCTGTCATGGGCCCCTGTACCGCCTCCTCATGCTGCTGCCAGGTCCAGAGTGTGTCATGGGTCCCTGTACGGCCTCCCATTGCTGCTGTCTCCATCGCCACACTCTGCCATGTGCCACTTTCAGGTCTCCTCACACTGCTGGTGGGTTCCATTTTGTCATAGGGTGCTGTATGGCCTCCCATTGCTGCTGCCAGGCCCGTAATCTGCCATGGGCCCCCGTACCGACTCCTCATGCTGCTGCCAGGCCCGTAATCTGTCATGGGCCCCTGTACCGCCTCCTCATGCTGCTGCCAGGTCCAGAGTGTGTCATGGGTCCCTGTACGGCCTCCCATTGCTGCTGTCTCCATCGCCACACTCTGCCATGTGCCACTTTCAGGTCTCCTCACACTGCTGGTGGGTTCCATTTTGTCATAGGGTGCTGTATGGCCTCCCATTGCTGCTGCCTCCACCACCACACTGTGGCTCCACACTCTGGTTTTGGCCCCGTGACTGCCCAAATGAGTGAAGTGTGTGGTGATTCTAAGATCGACGGCACTCATCTGCATGTCATACTGACTGACAGTATTATTTCTCTTCCCCAGCAGACTCCAAGGGCATTTAAATTAAAGGTACAGTGTTCTGCACTAATATAAAGGCTCTCTGAAGCCTAGAAACACCCTTTTTATAAGTTAAATTCGCAGCGAATATATTCGCATCGAATCAAATTTATTCCGCGAATTCGGCGAATCAGCCGAATCGAATTTTTGAATAATTCGCTCATCTCTAGTCATCAGCCTAGAGGTAATAGTTGAAGCCGTGGGAGTATATCAGTTTGCCAAGGGAGGATCATGGGGCCCCTGTGTCCTCGCCCACACTCAATCCACACTCAAAAAAGCCTATTAAAGGTACCAGGGACATCTCATGGGGCCCCCTTCTGACCCCGGGCCCTCGGGTAGTGCCCGAGTTCTCCATTGGTCAGTCCTCCCCTGATTACACCCCATGCATGTGCTAACAAAACTAATTTTTGCTGCTGGGGAGGGAAAACAATATCCACACTGTCTCACACCCACAACATTTATCACTTTCAGGTCTACCTGACAAGATTGTCCAACAATTGTCTGTCAATAATAAAAAAAAATGGGAAGTTAAGTTCCCACGTTCTGAAAGACTTTGTTGTACTGGTAATGATTGTATCTCTAATCAAAATATACAGAGGTATTACTGACCTTTAAGCAATTAATGTCCAGCCAAAAACTCGCAACCGAAAGCTTGAAACCGAAAGTACAACCAGTTGTGCAACAAACAAGAAAAAAATGTTTTTTCATCATTTCTCCCTTGCACATGACCAGGCACATACTTCCTTAACCCCTTGCCTACCAGGATCTTCTTTATCATGCTTTCAGCGCTGTCAAACTTTGATTAACAATTGTGCAGTCATGCAAGATTGTACCCATATGAAATTTTTATCATTTTTTTCCAACAAATAGAGCTTTCTTTTGGTGGTATTTAATCGCCGCTGGGCGCTTTACTTTTTGCGCTATAAACAAAAAATTGCAAAAAATTTGAAAATGTAGGGCGCGGGCCACATTAAACCAAGTTTCTGCTGTCTTTAACATGTTATGCTTCATTAGAAGCCATTTCTTCTCTTTACACAGTTTCCTCCACCAGTTCACAAGCAAATGAACTGTTCTCTGGCTTCGTACGTTTCTGTCCCATTTTGTTTTACTTCCCTCCCGGGGACCCTAAGGTGGACCCCAAAGCTGTCACTCCCTCTTGTTCTGAGAGTGCTGTGTCGTGAGTCGGTTTAAGCAGAGCCCACGCAGCACTTCCCCCCCTGCTTCTCCTCCAGTGACTTCCCTATTCTTCAGCTCCACTGAGAGCAATGTACATTAACCCTGTAAACCAATATATCAGGAGCTAAGATACGAGCGTCACTGTACTACTACTTATACTACTTTCACCAATCACCACTCTCCTTCATGTACACCAAACGTTAATCCACATACACAGTGTGACCATGAAAAAATAGAACCGAACAGATTCCTCCATTTACATCGATCAATGTGCAGGAAGAAATTCTGCCAGAAAAAGTATGTGGTATGCCCACAGTGGTTTAAAGGGGTTAACCGCTTGCCTAACAGGCACTTATACCCCCTTATTTACCAGGCCAGTTTTCAGCTTTCAGCGCTGCCGCACTTTGACAATTGCGCGGTCATGCAACATTGTACCCATATGAAATTTTGATCATTTTTTTCTCACAAATAGAGCTTTCTTTTGGTGGTATTTAATCGCCACTGGGCGCTTTACTTTTTGCGCTATAAATAAAAAAATGCAAAAAATTTGAAAAAAAAAAAAGTTTCTTTGTTTCTATTATAAAATTTTTCAAACAGGTAATTTTTCTCCTTCACTGATGTGCGTTGATGAGGCAGCACTGATGGGCACTGATAGGCGGCACTGATGGGCACTGATAGGCAGCACTGATAGGCAGCACTGAAGAGCACTGATAGGCAGCACTAATGAGGTGGCACGGATAGGCGGCACTAATGAGGTATCACGGATAGGCGGCACTGATAGGCGACACTGATGATGGGTACTGATAGACAGCACTGATAGGTGGCACTGACTGGCATCACTGCTGGGCACTGAATGGCGGCACTGCTGGGCACTGACTGGTGCCACTGACTGGCAGCACTGCTGGGCTGCATTGATGGGCACAGGTGGATGGCTCTGGTGGGCACAGGTGGGTGGCACTTCTGGGCATAGGCAGGTGGCACTTCTGGGCACACTTGTGTGACACTGCTGGGTGGCACAGGTGGGTGCACTGCTGGGCACAGGTGGGCGGAGTTAGTGGGCGCACTGCTGGGCACAGGTGGGCGGAACTTGTGGGTGGCACTGCTAGGCACAGATCATCAGGGCACTGATCATCAGTGCCCTGATGATCGGTGCCGATCCTTGCTCTAACAACTGCCGGTTCTCGGCAGTACTTTCCTCACAATCTGACAGCGTGAGGAAAGTGCAGCCGAGAACCGGCAATTGCATTTCCCGGTGATCAGCGTGTCATTGGACACGGCTGATCATGTGGTAAAAGGCCGCTGTGATTGGCCTTTTACCACATCACGTGATCAGCTGTGTCCGTAGGACACAGCAATCACAGAGATCGCCGGGTGCGCGCCAGAGAGCGCGTTCTGGGAGGACGTCATATGACGCCCTCCCAGAACTGGCCGGCCGCAGTGCAGCCATCATTCGGCTATCTGCGGTCGGCAAGTAGTTAAGTTAACAAAAACAGGCAATATTTTTTTTTATATTGTATTCTACACTTATAGAAAATCTAGCAGTTTTTTTATTTATAGCATTGATGGGGCTCTTTTAACTTGCGCAGCACAATGCTTGCTACACTGTAAAATCCAATTAGTAAACCTTACTTAAAAAAAGCATGAAAACCAATTGCCTAAAAAAAAACAAGTAAACTAGAATAGGAATTGCATTTTCTTCTTACAAATGCTTATTGAGTGTGGTGCACTTACACTTTAGTATACACAACTAACAATAAATAGTGAATAGTACTTGGAAATTTTACGTTAGGTGAACTCTTAACTTAGTATGGAGTACTCAGATTTGCCATTTAAAATAACAAAATCATTTTAAGTTAAGTTTACTGTGTAATGTATTCCAAATAACACATTTATTTAGGTTGGGCTAACTAATGTGATAATTTCTGCAACTCTGAATGTTTGACTTGTGGTTACTTGCACAGCAATCCGATTTACTTGTTAAAATCATGCAAACCGATTGCCTTAAAAAGACCAAGTAAGTATTACTTGTGTTATTTTAGTTTTATCCAAACATCCATATTACATTAACCTCTTGCACCAGTCCAATACTGTGGACAAGTAGCGCTGGCAGGCCAGACTATCTAACTGTATGGCATAGGCCTGCTTCTAGGTTTGGGGCACGGGCATCCCTTGCCTACCCGTGCTGTGATTGGATGCAGTACACATCAATCAACAGGTTTTAGCCAATTATTGTGGCTGAAACCTGCTGACCGGCTCTTTCAAATCACATTTACACAGACACAGCCAGATCGCTATGTACAGAGGTCGTGTTTCTTCTTCCTGACAACTAAATCTTTTAACAGCAGCACATATTACACTTCACAGATAACCCCCCCCCCAGCCAGTGTCATTAATACAGTGTACATTATTATTAATTTATTTCAGGTACTTATATAGCACTGTCAATTTACACAGCACTTTACACATATATATATTGTACATTCACATCAGTCCCTAACCCTCAAGGGGCGTACAATCTAAGGTCCCTAATAGAGATGAGCAAACTTCGGATGCACGAATCGAATTTTCCCAAAAATGGCGGCGACATGTGTGGCGACGGAGAAAATGGACAGAGAAGATGGGGCGGGGATCTCTGGGAAGGCGCGCAGACAAGGCGCGCTGACCCATAATGCATTCATGACATGTGATCGCATTAGCCAATCAGCAGCCAGCCAGCACTGTGTAATGGTGGAGCTATAAATCGCGGCCATCTTAGAATTCTCCATTAGCCTCCGGTCATTCAAGAGAGACAGACCTGTGTGTATTAAGGGACAGAGTTAGGGCCACAGAGACTTTAGGGCCACAGAATCGTTACTCAGGGACACAGAATCGTTACTCAGGGACACAGAATCGTTACTCAGGGACACAGAATCGTTACTCAGGGCCACAGAATCGTTACTCAGGGACACAGAATCATTACTCAGGGACACAGAATCGTTACTCAGGGACACAGAATCGTTACTTAGGGCCACAGCTATCAAAGAATCGAAAATTTAAAGTGACATACACCCTTTTTTTTTTTGGTGGCTGTCGTGCACAGTTGGTGCTGCAGTTTGCCGATTGTGCAAAATAAACTGACTTTCTGCTTCACAACCACTATTGTACGTTCAAAGAGTTAAATCCATTTACACGCCGGCTGGCGGTAATATTTTTTGGGTGATTAGTGCATTCCAGTGACATAAACGTACAGTTTCCAGCCAACGGCAAGCTGCAATTGACCGATTGTGCTAAATAAACTGACTTTCTGGTTCACAACCACTATTGTACGTTCAAAGAGTTAAATCCATATACACGCCGGGTGGCGGTAATATTTTTTGGGTGATTAGTGCATTCCAGTGACATAAACGTACAGTTTCCAGCCAACGGCAACCTGCAATTGACCGATTGTGCAAAATAAACTGACTTTCTGCTTCACAACCACTATTGTACATTCAAAGAGTTAAATCCATTTACACGCTGGCTGGCGGTAATATTTTTTGGGTGATTAGTGCATTCCAGTGACATAAACGTACAGTTTCCAGCCAACGGCAAGCTGCAATTGACCGATTGTGCTAAATAAACTGACTTTCTGCTTCACAACCACTATTGTACGTTCAAAGAGTTAGATCCATTTACACGCCGGGTGGCGGTAATATTTTTTGGGTGATTAGTGCATTCCAGTGACATAAACGTACAGTTTCCAGCCAACGGCAAGCTGCAATTGACCGATTGTGCTAAATAAACTGACTTTCTGCTTCACAACCACTATTGTACGTTCAAAGAGTTAAATCCATATACACGCCGGGTGGCGGTAATATTTTTTGGGTGATTAGTGCATTCCAGTGACATAAACGTACAGTTTCCAGCCAACGGCAAGCTGCAATTGACCGATTGTGCTAAATAAACTGACTTTCTGCTTCACAACCACTATTGTACGTTCAAAGAGTTAGATCCATTTACACGCCGGGTGGCAGTAATATTTTTTGGGTGATTAGTGCATTCCAGTGACATAAACGTACAGTTTCCAGCCAACGGCAAGCTGCAATTGACCGTTTGTGCTAAATAAACTGACTTTCTGCTTCACAACCACTATTGTACGTTCAAAGAGTTAAATCCATTTACACGCCGGGTGGCGGTAATATTTTTTGGGTGATTAGTGCATTCCAGTGACAGAAACGTACAGTTTCCAGCCAACGGCAAGCTGCAATTGACCGATTGTGCTAAATAAACTGACTTTCTGCTTCACAACCACTATTGTACGTTCAAAGAGTTAAATCCATTTACACGCCGGCTGGCGGTAATATTTTTTGGGTGATTAGTGCATTCCAGTGACATAAACGTACAGTTTCCAGCCAACGGCAAGCTGCAATTGACCGATTGTGTACAATAAACTGACTTTCTGCTTCACAACCACTATTGTACGTTCAAAGAGTTAGATCCATTTACACGCCGGGTGGCGGTAATATTTTTTGGGTGATTAGTGCATTCCAGTGACATAAACGTACAGTTTCCAGCCAACGGCAAGCTGCAATTGACCGATTGTGCTAAATAAACTGACTTTCTGCTTCACAACCACTATTGTACGTTCAAAGAGTTAAATCCATTTACACGCCGGGTGGCGGTAATATTTTTTGGGTGATTAGTGCATTCCAGTGACATAAACGTACAGTTTCCAGCCAACGGCAAGCTGCAATTGACCGATTGTGCTAAATAAACTGACTTTCTGCTTCACAACCACTATTGTACGTTCAAAGAGTTAGATCCATTTACACGCCGGGTGGCGGTAATATTTTTTGGGTGATTAGTGCATTCCAGTGACATAAACGTACAGTTTCCAGCCAACGGCAAGCTGCAATTGACCGATTGTGCTAAATAAACTGACTTTCTGCTTCACAACCACTATTGTACGTTCAAAGAGTTAGATCCATTTACACGCCGGGTGGCGGTAATATTTTTTGGGTGATTAGTGCATTCCAGTGACATAAACGTACAGTTTCCAGCCAACGGCAAGCTGCAATTGACCGATTGTGAAAAATAAACTGACTTTCTGCTTCACAACCACTATTGTACGCTCAAAGAGTTAGATCCATTTACACGCCGGGTGGCGGTAATATTTTTTGGGTGATTAGTGCATTCCAGTGACATAAACGTACAGTTTCCAGCCAACGGCAAGCTGCAATTGACCGATTGTGCTAAATAAACTGACTTTCTTCTTCACAACCACTATTGTACATTCAAAGAGTTAAATCCGGTTTTATTTTTGGGGTGCTTATTGAATTAAAGAGTATGTCAGACAACACGCAGAGGAGTGGCAGAGGAGGCAATGTTTCAGGAGCGAGCAGACATGGCAGCAGAGGAAGGGGTCGAGGCAGCACTAGTCGCAGCCAGAGGCCAGTGCTCCCGGTGTCATCCAGCGGTCGTGTCTCCACCGACAACCCTGCCGTCATCGATTGGTTGACTCGGTCGTCTTCCTCTTCCCAGGTCACCTCTGACACCTACAGCCAACGGTCGGTGGGTACGTCAGACACAACCATTAGTTGGCATGGCCCGGGAGCAAGCCCACTGAAATCACGTGTCCTCGACCTGCCCCTGTCCTTTGGTGTTCCCTCACCAAGCGAAGTATCGCATGCTGTGGGCTCAGCCCCACTGTACAGTGAGGAAGAGCTAACAGAGGGCGGTCAGGAACGGGGGGAGACATCCGCCTCTTCAGCAGCCAGGCGAAGAAGTACTGGCGAGGAGAGTGGCTCGGTAGCCGGTCTAGAGACAGGTCTGTCTCCTGACCCACACGCAGCCGAGGGGGCTAGTAGTGACGCGGAGACCCTAATTGATGATGATGAGGCTGATCGCACTTGGCAGCCTCGTCGTCATCAGGCTATTGCTTCCGCATCATCAGGAGAAGAGGGTGCCAGCTTGCCAGCGAGCAAAACAGTCGGTGGGTTGCCCAGGAGGCAGCAGGGTCGCAGCAGTGTCAGTGGAGCCAAACGGCCACGGAGTAGAGCACCAGCTCCACTGCAGCCTACCACCACGGCCAGTAGTGGTGCCGGTGTGCACGGAGGAAGTAGCAGTCAGCCAGTGAGGAGTAGCGGGGGCAAAGTTTCCTACTCGGCGGTGTGGCAATTTTTCGTCAAGCTGCCCGAGGAAGTAAACGTAGCCGTATGTCGACTATGTGGCCAGAAAGTCAAGCGTGGCCAGGGGGCCAATGTTGGGACTACAGCGTTGCGTCAGCATATGCAGCGTCGCCATTCAGTGGCCTGGGAAAACCGTGATAAAGATAAGGCGGTTCTGCCTGCCCCAGCCCCCGCTCCATCACCCGCTCCGTTACTTGCTCCGTCACCCGACGTCAATCGCCCTCTATCAGCCAGTCAAGGCTCCAACACCTCTGCTGAGGGGAGTTGTCGCTCGTTGGCATCTTCCGCTCGTTCAGATGCTCCTTCTCCTGCTACTCCTCTTCACGGATTCCGTCAGCAGTCTTTCTTGGAATCCGTTTCCAAGAGACAACAGTTTGCGAGCACGCACCCGACGGTGCAGAAGCTGAACGTCCTCCTGTCCAAGTTGCTGGTGCTGCAGTCCCTCCCTTTCCAAGTGGTGGACTCAGCACCTTTCCGAGAAATGATGGCTTGTGCCGAGCCGCGGTGGAGAGTGCCAAGCCGGCATTTCTTCGCCAAAAAGGCAGTGCCAGCCCTGCATTCACATGTAGAAGAGATGGTGGGCCAGTCTTTGAGCATGTCGGTCTCTGCCAAAGTGCACGGCAGTGCCGACGTGTGGAGCTGTAACTACGGTCAGGGACAGTACATGTCATTTAAGGCCCACTGGGTGAACGTGGTGCCGGCACAGCCGCACCAGCAACTTGGACAGGTCACGCCGCTTTTGCCTCCACGTTTGCACGTCCTTGGTCCAGCAAAGATGTCCGCCTCTACCACCTCTTCTTCCGCCGTGTTCCGTCTTATGGATGGAAGTACGACGGTATATGATCTTCTTCGCACCCACGGCATTACCTCATAAAATTTCTGCATTGCATCTGCAATCACAACGCTGACTTCCCGGATCGCCACTCAGCCATTGGACTCTTGATAGTCGTCTCCCCACACTGCTGCTGGGGGGACTTTTTAACCTAGGCCTGTGTATGGCCTTCAATTGAAGCTGCTTCCGCTCCGCCACTCTGCCATTGGACTCTTGATAGTCGTCTCCCCACGCTGCTGCTGGGGGGACTTTTTAACATAGGCCTCTGTATGGCCTTTAATTGAAGCTGCTTACGCTCCGCCACTCTGCCATGGGCCTCTTGGGTATCCCAGAAGCTGCTCAGCGGGTCAGGGCAATAAAGCTCCCGGTTCGCAGGTTGTTCCGTCTTATGGATGGAAGTACGACGGTATATGATCTTCTTCGCACCCACGGCATCACCTCATAGAATCTCTGCATTGCATCTGCAATCACAACGCTGACTTCCCGGATCGCCACTCAGCCATTGGACTCTTGATAGTCGTCTCCCCACACTGCTGCTGGGGGGACTTTTTAACCTAGGCCTGTGTATGGCCTTCAATTGAAGCTGCTTCCGCTCCGCCACTCTGCCATTGGACTCTTGATAGTCGTCTCCCCACGCTGCTGCTGGGGGGACTTTTTAACATAGGCCTCTGTATGGCCTTTAATTGAAGCTGCTTACGCTCCGCCACTCTGCCATGGGCCTCTTGGGTATCCCAGAAGCTGCTCAGCGGGTCAGGACAATAAAGCTCCCGGTTCGCAGGTTGTTCCGTCTTATGGATGGAAGTACGACGGTATATGATCTTCTTCGCACCCACGGCATTACTTCGTAGAATTTCTGCATTGCATCTGCAATCACAACGCTGACTTCCCGGATCGCCACTCAGCCATTGGACTCTTGATAGTCGTCTCCCCACACTGCTGCTGGGGGGACTTTTTAACCTAGGCCTGTGTATGGCCTTCAATTGAAGCTGCTTCCGCTCCGCCACTCTGCCATTGGACTCTTGATAGTCGTCTCCCCACGCTGCTGCTGGGGGGACTTTTTAACCTAGGCCTGTGTATGGCCTTCAATTGAAGCTGCTTCTGCTCCGCCACTCTGCCATTGGACTCTTGATAGTCGTCTCCCCACACTGCTGCTGGGGGGACTTTTTAACATAGGCCTCTGTATGGCCTTCAATTTAAGCTGCTTACGCTTTGCCACTCTGCCATGGGCCCCTGTACTGCCTCCTCTTGCTGCTGCCAGGTCCAGAGTGTGTCATGGGTCCCTGTACGGCCTCCCATTGCTGCTGACTTCATCGCCAGACTCTGCCATGTGCCACTTTCAGGTCTCCTTACACTGTTGGTGGGTTCCATTTTGTGATAGGGTGCTGTATGGCCTTCCATTGCTGCTGCCTCCACCGCCACCCTGCGCCATGTGCCTCTGTCGTCTGCTCACGCTGCTGACGGCTTCCGCTTTTTAACCGAGGCCTGTGTTTGGCTTCCGAATACTGCTGCATCCACCGCCACCCTGCGCCATGTGTCTCTGTCGTCTGTTCACGCTGCTGACGGCTTCCGCTTTTTAACCTAGGCCTGTGTATGGCTTCAGAAAAATGCTGCCTACACCGCCACCCTGCGCCATGTGCCTCTGTCGCCTGCTCACGCTGCTGCCAGGTCCATACTGATTCATGGCCCCCTGTACCGGCTCCTCATGAACGTGGTTCAGCGGGTTTGCATCACTTAACGGCAAATCGTTGACAAACGCTGGGACGTTCAGTGTTGTGCGCATTAAGCCAGACACCAAAGGGCAGCACAGACCTGTTATTACTCGCTCAAGCATGGCTGAACAAAACCAGTCTCTACCACAAATTGGACCCAGACCTGCCCAGGGTCTCGTAAGTAGATTGCACGGAGGAGTAGAGTTCGTTATTGGAATTAACTGTGAGGGACTTTTAAACCTAGGCCTGTGTATGGCCTTCAATTGAAGCTGCTTCTGCTCCGCCACTCTGCCATTGGACTCTTGATAGTCGTCTCCCCACGCTGCTGCTGGGGGGACTTTTTAACATAGGCCTCTGTATGGCCTTCAATTTTAGCTGCTTACGCTCCGCCACTCTGCCATGGGCCCCTGTACCGCCTCCTCATGCTGCTGCCAGGCCCGTAATCTGCCATGGGCCCACGTACCGACTCCTCATGCTGCTGCCAGGCCCGTAATCTGTCATGGGCCCCTGTACCGCCTCCTCATGCTGCTGCCAGGTCCAGAGTGTGTCATGGGTCCCTGTACGGCCTCCCATTGCTGCTGTCTCCATCGCCACACTCTGCCATGTGCCACTTTCAGGTCTCCTCACACTGCTGGTGGGTTCCATTTTGTCATAGGGTGCTGTATGGCCTCCCATTGCTGCTGCCTCCACCGCCACACTGTGGCTCCACACTCTGGTTTTGGCCCCGTGACTGCCCAAATGAGTGAAGTGTGCGGTGATTCTAAGATCGACGGCACTCATCTGCATGTCATACTGACTGACAGTATTATTTCTCTTCCCCAGCAGACTCCAAGGGCATTTAAATTAAAGGTACAGTGTTCTGCACTAATATAAAGGCTCTCTGAAGCCTAGAAACACCCTTTTTATAAGTTAAATTCGCAGCGAATATATTCGGCTCGAAGCGAATTTATTCCGAGAATTCGGCGAATCAGCCGAACCGAATTTTTGAATAATTCGCTCATCTCTAGTCCCTAACTTACATTCATACATACACATACTAGGGACAATTCAGACAGGATCCAATTAACCTACCAGCATGTCTTTGGAGTGTGGGAGGAAACCCACGCAAGCACAGGGAGAACATGCAAACTCCATGCAGGAGGCGCCATGGTCGGGAATCGAACCCATGATCCATTTACTGCAAGGCAGACGTGCTAACCACTAAGCCACTCATCTGATCACTGTATTACTGTCACTATTGATGTCAGTTAGCGTTCCTCCCAGCCAGTGTGTTAGCTCTAGATTGCCCACCACTCCATCACAGTCACACTATATCGCTGTACGCTGTGGCGGAACCGTTCCGCCTGGGCTTCCTCGTGCGGAGCGATACGTCACACCCAATGGTCCTCTTTTCTGGCAAGTCTTCCAGCACTCTCCCAAGGCAGGTATTAGAACTAAAAACACTCCCTTCCCTGCTCTCCCCAAAACCACGAGTCAGAACTTCGTGTAGGGTGAAAATGAATGACTCTTTATTAAACACAGCTCAGTATATACAACTTCACCCCCATCCCCCACCAGGCAGCCTGGCACCATGTTTTCCCCACCCACAACAAACCATACAATACAACAATATGTAGGAACTCTATAGAAGTGAAAGACTACAAGGTCACATTTCCCTAAACAAACAGTGTAGAATGTCTGTGAAACATAAACAGCTTTACATAGGGGAGAAAAACCAGAACAGAAAGGGCAAATATCACAAAGGGAAGGTTCATCACAACCGCCATTACAGTATAGAATATAAAGCTGTGTAAATTCCATATGTGTAGACACAATCCAATTAATATACACTTATCTGGATTTTTTTTTAACTAGAATACGATCATTTTTTTTTCAGAATACCTATTTTCTTCATGAAGAAATTAGATTTTTTTTTATTGCATGTTTTGTAACAAATCTATATCTATTAAAAACCCAGTGGAGATCAAATACCACCAAAAGAAAGCTCTGAGTGGAAAAAAAAAAATAGGATATACAATTTAATTTGGGTACAGCGTTACATGGCCGCGCAATTGTCAGTTAAAGTAGCATGGTGCTGAATAGAAAAAAAAATGACCTGGTCATGAAGGGGAAAAAGCTTCTGCGGAGCAAGTGGTTCCATTCTCACAGGTACATATAAATAAAAGACAGTTCCAAAGTTCAAATACGATTTTTTTTTCTTCTTACTTTTATAAGAAATAACATTGTTCTTTAAAACTTTGTTACATAACAAAATCGCTTTTGAAAACATTTAGGCCTCGTTCACACCATGTACAGAGACATGAGGTTTTGTGCACCTTTTTCTGCCAAGAGAATGAAAACATGTTCTGTGCTATGTTCATACCACAAAACTGGTATAATTTCCGGATTTTGCCTGAGCAGGAACCTGCAACAATGTTTGCAGTTTTCTGTGTGAAGAAAAAAAAAGAAAGGAAAGGACGTGGCATGAGCATTGTGGGATGAACAGGGCACATACAGAGCTGTTTATTGCCCTTGTAGGGAATTTACATATTACTTATACAAACTGTAAAAGTAAGCAACGGCCATAATAACAAACGTTGATACTTGGTTTAAAACCTGACAAAATGTCCAGAGTTTT
Source organism: Staurois parvus (assembly GCF_062004578.1). Lineage (NCBI taxonomy): Eukaryota > Metazoa > Chordata > Amphibia > Anura > Ranidae > Staurois > Staurois parvus. The sequence continues at coordinate 285,380 of NW_028318402.1, read as the reverse complement.
CCATGACTGCCTATATACTGTAAATATACCTTGATACCTAGATTGTAAGCTCGAAAGAGTAGGGCCCTCTAACCCCTCGTGTGCTGTTGATGTTGCTGTTCTGTTTCATGTATTGTCCCCCCCCCCCCTCTATTGTACAGCGCTGAGCAAACCCTTTGGCTCTATATAAACTCGATGTAATAATAATAATAATAATACCTTACAATTAAAGTGGTTGTAAACCCTTCCATATATACCTAGTGAAGTGACTGGCCTTAGGTGATACAGAGTTGAAACATCCTCCTACACAAGTTATACCTGTTAATCTGCAATCTTCACTACAGCCATTTAAAGAGCTGCATTTATAAAGCTTGTCTGAGAGTTCAGAAAACAGAGGATGGACACTTGAAATGAAACTCTGCAGAAATTCAGTGAGGAGAGATCTAAGAACTGTTTGGTGGGATGAGACACCTCCTTCACAGGAACAGAGCTGGGCCTGTCCATCTGCTAGAGGGCCCTCCAGTCACGTTTTTTCTCTTGGTGTCAGGAAAAAAAACTTGTCAAAAGTGATTCATGCCGATATAAAGAAATGAAGCAGCAAAAATGAAATTACACTCAGTGCTTTTAATCGAGACACGTACACACTATAGAGGGATATACTTTGTTCATATTTCATGTCTGAAGTTCACAACCATTTTAATAGTAGTTTGCATGTCATTTTACACCATACTCACATGTATGTGTTGTAAACTTCATTAAATTAACTCTGCCTGCAAGTAAAGGACCTTTTACAGGATGAGTAGGAACTAGTGAAAGAAGGATCACTTTGAATATATTATAGAGCTGTACAAGCTGGCCAACTGCATCAAAATGATCTGTCTCTGGTACTTGCATACCAAATCACCAAAATAGCAAAATATAGGCATACCTCATTGCATATATCACAACTGATATTAAAGCTGACCAACTGCCTCAAAGTGATTTGTACTTACATAGAATAAACTCATTGCATATTTTATAGAGATTGACAAACTAGACAACTGTATCAATGAGTTTATTCCACGTAAGTACAAATCAATTTGAGGCAGTTGGTCAGCTTTAATATCAATTATGATACATGAAATGAGTTTAGCCCAAATTGGTAATATACAACCACTCAGGTATGTTTGTTGTATGATCAGAGATAGATTACATTGAAGCAGTTGAACATCAATTGCAATATATGAAATTACTTTAGCCTGTATTGGTTCTGTACAACCACTGAGGTATGCCTATATTTTTTGTTTTGGTGATTTGGTATGCAAGGACCAGAGACAGATCAGTTTGATGCAGTTGGCCAGCTTGAACATCTATTACAATACATTTTAAAACAGCACACTAAGGTTTCTGAGCTCTGTGACGTCAGCTAACTTTAGTCTACTGAAAACAGGTCACAGGCATGCATAAAAACAAAAAAAAACAAAAAACAAACATTCTAACTCAACAGGAGATTCTTAAGACTTTGCAGTTTTGGTGGGAGTTTGTTCTCCCACATGCCAAGCATCACTCTTTGAATAAAGTTAAAAGTGTTTTTCATGGCTTTAGGGTATTCCAGGTGTAAAGCATATAAAAGTCCAAAGAAGAGGCAAAGTGCTTGAGGTAGGTTCTGGAGATCCTCCATTACTGTACCACCCTCGGCTATGATGGCAATAGACACTGGGTCAAGGTGAAGATGATTTGGAGAAGCAGGCATACTTTCATCAATGACAGTCATCAGTCCAACAGGTAAACGTGCCCAGACCTCATCGCTGTCAAAAGGCTATACAAAAACAAAACATGATCATTTGTCACTGTGTTGTATATGGTTAGTTTTAGCTTCAAGGTAAGGGTCAAAGTCAATCTATTTTTGGAAGGTTTTCTTCCTTTAAACCATTTTTAAAGCAGTTCTAAAGGCAGGTTTATATTTTAATGTATTCTATGCATTAGGATAAAGCACCTTCTGTGTGCAGCAGGTCCTCATTAACTGAGACAGCAGCGGGGGAACCATTACCTCCCACTGCATTCAAAGTCAGTGAGCCAATGAGGAGAGAGAGGAGGTGGGGCCAAACCGCAGCTGTGTCTAAGTGGACACACACAGCCTTGGCACAATTGCCCCATACAGCTGCTTGCTGTAGGGGCACTCAGCAGGAGGGAGGGGCCAGGAGTGCCAGCAGGGGACCCGAGGATAGGAGGCTCTGGGCTGCTCTGTGCAAAACCAACTGCACAAAAGGTGGTAAGTATAACACGTTTCTTATATTTAAACAGAAAAACACACAAGGACTTTAATATCACTTTAAATAGATAGATATATACCAGGGGTGAACTGAAAACTCATGGGGCCCCTGGGCAACAGGGGATCATGGGGCCTCTGTGTCCTCGCCCACACTCAAACCACACCCAAAAAAGCCTATGAAAGGTACCAGGGGCATCTCATGGGCCCCCTACTGACCACGGGCCCTCGGGCAGTGCCCGAGTTCCCAAATGGTCAGGCGCCCCTCTTATGTACACACGCAAAAAAGGGTATAATCCACCTGGATACACAAAGTAGTTGTAATGATACAGTTCTACTAACATGTCTAATTTGCAAAATTGTGTTCAGGCATTAACATTTGTTTTACCCTCCCTCACTAAGGGATTACATTTTATAAACTGCCATGCCCACTACTGTACTAGCGATATAAGTATCTGTATTTCTAAGGAATACAAAGCGAATCCCCCCCACAACTGCCAAGGTGCAACTATGATAACTTGCAAAGCAGGTGATGTAGAATGTACTGGGGTCATCACCAAGTAGAACAGGGAGGCCTCGGAGCACAAGGGTGCACATGGCTGTCACATCAGGTTTCTAGAAGTAAATTATCAAAAGTTCAGTTTAATATTGCATAAAATGTAAACCTACATGTTTATGAAACAAGTATCACGCTATTTGACTATTCAGGAAAGTTACTGATTGAAGTTATTTAAGTTACACCTATAGCTTTGATGTTTTAACATCACTAGATCACAACTTCTCAAGACCACTTTAAAATATTTAAATCAATACAGGTAGCAGCATAGGCAAAAATGGATTGTAGTAGAGGTTACAGGTTGTACATTTATGGTATCTTACATATTTCTGTATGTTACAACAAAGTGAATCATGCAAGGTGTTTTGTAAGTTGAAAACAAACAACCAAACCAAACAAACAAACAACAACAAGGTTGCAGTAGACTCACCTCTGAATTAATTTGCTGCACAAACATGGACAATGTCTCTCCAATACCTCCTTTCTTGGACTTGAAGATTGTGACAAAGCGTGGTGTGTATCGATCCAGGGCATCAAAAAAGTTATTCTGCAGATTTGTGGTGGCTATTCTATTGAACTTTGCAAACACCTACAAACACAAAAACAAAACAAACATTGTGAGTAAAAAAATTTTTTTGTATCAACTTTATTGCCATCACAAAGGGATAAACAGCAAAGTCCTTGTGTGTTTTCTGTTTGTTTAAATATAACAAATGTGTTATACTTAACCCCTTTTGAGAGCATGGGCTGTGACAGGTCCCCTTTATGTAGACATGACCCCAGATCTCTCCTCTGGTCTCCAAAGTATCTGATCAAACAGAGATTGGTTTGATCAGATTCTTTTGTAAGCTGGTAATGGCTTGTTTTTATGAAACAGAAACTAACAAAATCTTCAGTTCCTTTCACTGTATCCCAGGAAATGGATGCCGCTGGTCGCATCCTTACTGAGCTTTTTGATTAGACTGGGAAAGCCCGGCAGAGGCGGCATTGAGAGGGGGGTCCCTTTTCTGCCACCTGTAAAAGTAATCTAGTGGCTTTATTCCCCCTAGAATTACTTTTACCTTGAAGGGAAATGGATGCTTAAAAATATAAAATAATCATACCTGGATTATGACTGTAGCTCCAGTCATAATCGTGATATAGCCACTTCAGCCTAAGGTGGTTTATGAACAGCCTAAGGACAGGAAGGGATTAAAAAGGCACTATAAATGCACACCTGAAGAAGAAAAAACAAAAAAAAACACACCACTAAAGAAAGTCATCATGGACACAGCAGATTTCACCAGTTTCAACTGGAAAAAGTGGTCACTAAAAAGGTAAAGACATCAGCCCAAGTATAAAATGAAATGTTTCATAGTACAAAGCAGAAGGAGCACATCAATATCAGCACTTACAGTACTTGTCTCTCTGTAAACAGGGCTGGCCCCCTCTCTTTTACTGTCTTCACTAAAGGTTCAGTCTCCACAAACTCCCACCAACGCAGTGAAAAGGTAAAGTCCATCTTTTATTCAATGACATTTCCACTGGAGTTCTGCTTTTTCATTTCTTCAACTAGGAGCTTTCTCTCAGCCTCTAGGCCGTCTTTATTCTGTCCCTCAGGGAGGTCTGGTAAGTAATTAACCTCATATCTCTTTGGTCTTTTTAGGCCTTTTGATGCCATTTCTGGGGAACCTTGTTTGCCCCCATTTACCGCAACCTCTATGCATCCTGCTCTTCTCAGTTTAGTAGGATAGTTCCTCCTTTTGAATTTCAAGCTATTTTTCCAGCCAGAACACCTATCTGCTGAGCCTGGTTCCTTGAGGCAGGGATGCTTTTTTATAAGCGCTAGTGACACAGAATGAATCCGCTCTTCATTTGGATAGGCATCACATTTGTAAATTGTTTCAGCAAGCTTTTTCAAAATGCTGTGTTTCATGTCTCGTGGTACATTTAGGTATGAATTGTCTTGTAGAAATACAAGATTAGCTTGTCTCAGTCTGAATTCTACATCAACTGAAAACTTTGGAATGTCAAAAAACTCTGGCCATCGCTCTTGTCTCGTAGATGATGAGGAGCTGTGTGTGGATAGGATCCCTGTATCATCAGAGGCATCAGACATACTGGTGGAGGAGGAATTCGCTATAAATGGAATAACTTTCAGAGTAGCTCTTGTAGCTGGCAAGTCTCCTGTGTCATTGAAGTTGCAGAGAGCATTATCAAAGTCAGGGTCTTCATACATGACATGGAAGTCATACTGCAGCTTGCATTTTTCTTTGATTTGTTTTCTTCAGCTCTTCAACAGTTTGCGATTTTTCATCCAGTGACACTTTCCGTATATCCTCTTCAATTATGATGAGTCTTACGTTATAGTTTTCCATGGTCCTACAGAAAGTGAAAATCATTTTAGTTCTCAGTTCATACTGTCCTTCAGCACAATATGTACCACTTTAGTGTCACATACACTCTGCATTTTACTCTGTAAGATGATAAGGGAAATACATCATTCAGCTTGGACAGCTAAGTGACTATGAGAGATCATCCTCCACTGAAGCACAACTCATAAGCATGTAAATGCTCAATATACCAAGAACTCAAAAGTCTGCAGACTAACAGGAGTTCTGTGTTGATGACAACAATGGGTGTTATTTGCCTAAACTCTGGAAGACCTGAGCATCTGCCAACAGAAATGATCATATGTGCACTGTATTTAACACCATGAACACATGCAGAAGATACAACCAGCACTGTACTTTGCTTGGCATTTTGTTGATGTAGCAAACGCTGAATATTTTCAGGGAAGGATGTGACCATAACTGACCTCACTTTATCAATTTGCAAAGGAGGTTTAACGAATGTGGAGGAATCTAAGTGGAAGGCCATCAGCCTCTGATGTCTTACAGCCAAAGTATGTGCTATGTTCTTGAAATTACGAGTGTCATGCACAACCTTTTTGAAAAAACTGTGCTTCCCTTTCAAAACGCATTGTCCATACATCTACAAGTGGGCCAAAACCCAGGAAATGGATCATCTCTTCAGTAAAATGTGATGACATCACCAACTCTAGTATATCTTTTAGAAGCATTAGTATCTCCCATGCTACATTTCCTTCAGGGATACTGCAGCCTATCATCAATGGAAGCAGGCTTAGGAGAGACCAATTTTCATGGCCATTTCCCCCTATGGATCTCTTTGAGTTGAAGTTCTTTGGAATGATCTGTGGTGTAGTGGATTGTGATAGACAGTCCATGTTCCATTAGATGATCAGTAAAATGACAATTTTATAGTCTTGCTACTTTCTGCTTCTTGCTCTTTAAAATTCCTTACTCTCTTAAGTAAACAATCAGATATAGGTTGACAGAACAATGATGATAATTAAGATGGCGCCTTCATCCGGAGTCTCATCCTAGGTGACTCATTAGGAGAAAAGTATCTTTTAATGTAAACAACCCCCATAAAAGGGAATGAGTCTTTTTGGGGACAATGATTGGAAGATATCAACACGGATGGAAGAACATGCAGAAACCCAGTGGACTTTTCACCCAATCAATGTATATGCTTTGCCTGCATCATAAGCCCTATAAATGATACTTAGTTCCTCAATAAAACAGAATTTTAGGAAGTTGGCAAACTGCAACAGTGCCAGTGTCTTACTTCCACGTGCACGTATTCTCACATTAATTAGGCTCACTGGTAGATCAAAACAGCTGTGGTCGGTAAGTGACCACATCCAAAACATTTTGGCGCCCAACGTGGAGCCCGGGTTCTGAACACCGGATGAGCCGACCGAGAGTGGACGAGGGGGACCGTGGAGCATTCCAGATGCGGAGACTGATCACCTCCTAAAGCGGTAGATGAATTTTTATGTCTAATAATTCCTTGCCTGCGTAGTCTGGAATTGCCCAGCGGGACTACTCACCCGTCTGGCTGTCCGTTGGTCAGCAAAGGACAGGTATACTTGCCCGGGGCTCCTTTGAACCCACCTGTCTGTGTAACGTCATCTACCAGTGTAATATGTCTTGTCTTTTGTGTTGTCTGAGTGTACCAGTGTGATTGGTTGTTGTTGATGCGCCTGTGAGGGAGGGGAGAATTACGGCACAATATTCCTCATCAGGAGTGGACAGGATACACCCTGATTTGAGAGAGGGTGCCGGGAACTCGCAGTCGCAGTAATGGCGACACGAGGGGAACTGAACTCGCAGTCGCAGTAATAACGACACAAGGGGAACTGAACTCGCAGTCGCAGTAATGGCGACACGAGGGGAGTCGCAGTAATGGCGACACGAGGGAAAACACCACAGCCAGGGATTGGCTTTGTGGGGGAAAAAAAAAAATGTACTCCTGACAGGCGTGTCTGAAATACTATGTCATGGTCACACTGTGTATGTGGATTAATGTTTGGTGTACATGAAAGCGTGAGGATTGGTGAAAGTAGTACAGTGACGCTCGTATCGTAGCTCCTAATATATTGGTTTACAGGGTTAATGTACATTGCTCTCAGTGGAGCTGAAAAATAGGGAAGTCACTGGAGGAGAAGCACGGGGGAAGTGCTGCGTGGGTTCTGCTTAAACCGTCTCACGACACAGCACTTTCAGAACAAGAGGGAGTGACGGCTTTGGGGTCCACCTTAGGGTCCCCGGGAGGGAAGTAAAACAAAATGGGACAGAAACTTACAAAGCCAGAAAACAGTTCATTTGCTTGTGAACTGGTGGAGGAAACTGTGTAAAGAGAAGAAAGGGCTTCTAATGAAGCATAACATGTTAAAGACAGCAGAAACTTGGCTTAATGTGGCCCGCGCCCTACATCAGGAGTGGTGGGTGGAGCAAAAACTGAATCAGGATGGGGGAGTTGTATATGTATATTACAGAAAAGGAGACGCGCCCGGCAAGGCGCCACCCCCCTATGATGATGGCCTGTCCTGGAGGTGCGAGGCATGTGGAAATACAGGAAGGCCCCACCCTGAGAGTCCAGATCTTTGCATACCGTGTAGTCAGAACCTCCGGATATGTCAGGGGTGTTCAGTTAAGAATCCGGGGTGGGAGGAGATTTGCAAGGAATGTGACCAGAAGCTGACTATGCAACATCCGATGCTTCCAACTCAGTCACCTCCATTTCCGCCTCCGGCCCCGCCCCTTCCGCCCTCATCAAAGATGGCGGCGCCCAGTGAGGCCACCAGAAGCCATGTTGTCTCTGGGCCTAGCACACCGATATACCACACACACCTCATGCCAGCTGCCCCCCCTTGCCCAGTGCTTACTGTCCCTGGCTCCCAACCACCTTCAGCGCTCCATACACCCCTAATGCCTGTAATAACCTCAGACCAGTTTAAACCAAAAATGCCCAGGACATGGAAGGGCTGGAAGTTTACCGACCCAGACTCCCTGGCCCCCCAAGGAGATAGAAGGGCCCCAGAAGTGACAGCGGCCACGGCGGATCGCCGGGTCACACAGGCAGATGATGCCGGCTCCATCTGCCCCCCAACGGGACCGCCCACCCTCGGAGGGCCGCAGTCCAGATCCGGAGAAACACCCGATGCCTTTTTACCGGCGCATAGCCCAGATCCTCAAGATTTATTCCACAGCTTGGAGGGACCTAGTGAGTCTGTGTGAGATCAAGGCTGGGGATGCATATTGGCCTATAATGGAAGAAGACATCACCAGAGTAAGGCCAAATGAGGACACCACTTATGCCTCGGGAACTTCCTTCTGTGACCAGTTGCAGCAGTGGGCCAGAGAGAGACTGGCGGACCAGGCCACCACATTGCAGGACATTACCCAAGACAAGACTGAGTCGGTGGAAAAATTCCATACCAGACTAACACAGGTGTTTACAGACCTGGATTCAGTGTCCATAACAAGGTACATACTCAAATGCTGGCCTCTGCATTTGTATCATTTGTACTAATGGAGTCTGTTTGCAAGGGTTTGATCACTGCCCGTCCAGAGTACTGTACCCTCCACTTGGATATACTGCTATTAGTGGCAAAGGGTCTGGAGACCGCCCAGGTGGCCCGGAAGCCGACACCACTCATATTGTTGGCTGGAGAGCAGGTCTCCAGAAGAAACCCACTTGTTTGCTTCAACTATGGAAAACCAGGACATTTCAGAAGGGAATGCAGAGCTCCCAGACGTTCACGACGACTCAATGACTACAACTCAGGGTGGGAAGAGTCTGAAATGCCACCACCTCCACCGCCTCCAGGACCCGCACAGACAGGTCCTACCCAAGAACATCTAAACCTTCTCCAATAGGACAGGGGCAGGCCTGTGTCCACCCCCCTTATGACTGTTTCTTCTCATGGACATTGTGCTAGTGGGCCCCTAGCAAAGGTCACTGTCCCCATTGAGGGACATCCTACACAATTCTTAGTGGACACAGGTGCAGCTAGAAGCGTTTTGCGGAGAGAAGATCTACCCAATGAAACATACCTCTCAAACATTGATGTCTCCTGCGTTGGAGTAGACGGCTGCCCACAATGCAGTTGGCTTACAAAACCTCTACATATCGGCACCTTACCCAATCTTCTGTCTCGCTTTGTGGTGTCAAATACTTGCCCGTTGAACCTACTGGGAGCTGATGTTTTATCCAGGTTTCAAGCAACTATATCCTACCAACCAGATGGCACCATTCAGCTCTCCACCACCCTTGGGAGAGGAGGACACCTCGGCTCTGTGTTCATTACCACTGATGATGTCTCTACAGGAAGTTTCAGGCCGCCCCTTGCCGGACCATGTAGAACAGGCCTTACAGGAGCTGCCACTCACTCTTTGGTCCTCCGGCCCTGAGGATATTGGCCATCTGAAAGTTGCTCCAGTGTTAGTCCAGCTTAAGCCTGGAGCACTATTGCCACGGAAGCCTCAATACCCTCTGAAGCAGGCCCAGATGGACGCCATCTCCAAACAAGTCAATATACTTCTGGAAAACGGGGCATTAATTCCCTGTGTGTCCCTATGCAATACACCCCTTTTCCCAGTGAAGAAAAGAACTCCAAAGGGTGAGCCCACCAAATATTGCATGGTTCAAGATCTGAGAGCAGTCAATGAGGTAACTATTTTGGAAACCCCCATTGTGCCAAACCCCACACCCTGCTTGCGAGGGTACCTCCCACAGCCCAAGTGTTCACAGTTATTTACTTGGCAATGCCTTCTTCAGTGTCGCACTGGACCCCTCCTGCATGTACCTCTTCGCCTTTACCCATGCTGGCCGACAGTATACCTGGAGAGTTATGCCCCAAGGGGCCCAAAATTCGCCAAGCCAATTTACAAAGGCCATGGCAACCATCCTCAGCACCTGGCAACAGTCACACCCAGAAGTCATAGTGCTCCAGTATGTGGACGACTTGCTCCTATGTGCCACCGACCACTCTGAAGGAAAAATCGCCTCTCTGAGCCTCCTCCACCACCTGGCTGAACAGGTTGAATGTCCCAATACCTCAGGGACCAAAAGCCCTGCATGCTTTCCTGGGGTTGGTTTCCTATTGTCGTTCCTGGATCCCAGAAGCCTCCATCTTGATGCAATCCCTTTATGATGCCCTTAAATCTGAACCCTTCATCCTGACAGAAGAAGCTGTACTTGACTTCCATCGCCTGAAAAAGGCCATTTCCACTGCACCTGCACTAGGCCTACCAGATTACGATGAGCCCTTCAAACTCTTTGTGGCTGAGAGGCAGGGTCATGCAACAGGAGTCCTGGCACAACGCTACGGAGGTCACCTCCGGCCCCTAGGCTATTACTCCGGCAGGCTGGACCCAGTTGCACGGGGTGGTCCCTCCTGTCTGAGGGCTGTTTTTGCTGCACATCTTCTCCTAGATAAGGACACCCCCTCACACTTCTGGCCCCCCATGACATCACTGCAATATTGAATCAAACCCAACCCAAACATCTATCTGCTGCCAGACATCTGCGACTACAAGGCTCCCTCCTCCTGCCTGATCATGTTACCCTGGTCAGATGCACCCAGATAAACCCTGCAACTCTTCTTCCTCTTCCAGAGGGGGGGTGGGGGGGCGGGGGGGGGGGCACGGAGGGTGTGGCGCCAGGGGATGTGGCACGTGACTGTTTGGAATTTGTGCGGGCGGGGGCTGCACGCCTGCCGGTGGTCCGTGGTGCGCCCTTGTCGGATCCTGACCTGGTGCTCTTTGTGGATGGATCCCGCTTTGCAGATAATGCTGGCACCTACCACACTGGATATGCTGTGACTACCGACACAATGGTACTGCAAGCTAGACCTCTTCCACCTTTTATGTCTGCACAAGAGGCTGAACTAAGGGCCCTCACCAAAGCCTGTGAATTAACAAAAGGAAAGACAGCTAACATTTACACAAACTCCAGATATGCACTGGGGGTTACACTTGACTTTGGCTTAATCTGGAAAATGAGAGGCTTCCTCACAGCAGCTGGAACTCCTGTAAAGCATGGAAAGGCAATCAACCGCCTTATGGAAGCACTTTTACTACCAGTCCAAGTGGCCATACTGAAGGTGAAGGCCCACGGTAAATTGACCACTATGGAAGCAAAAGGAAATCATCTGGCAGACATGGCTGCTAAGCAAGCTGCGGTCAGGGAGCAGGAAGAGGATGAGGAGATGTGCAGTGAGGTGGTGCCTGTGTTAATTCATCAGCCCAAGGACAACCAACTCCGGGAAGCCCAGGATAACGCTTCAGAGAAAGAAAGGAAGGAATGGATACAGAAAGGAGCAGTTGAGGACAAAGGATTGTGGGTGGTGGGGAAGAAGGTTTTGCTTCCCAGATCTTTATATCCAGCTACAGTGCAGTGGGCACATGGAGCGTCACACCTGTCCAAGATGCTAATGAACTCTTTGATCAGTAAATACTACGTGGCACCCAGAATTATGGCTTACACAGACAGATTCTGTAAGTCTTGTGTTGTATGTGCCAAGTGCAATCCTGGAAGACCTGAGAAACCTCCAAGCAAACATCTGGCCAAGGCACTATATCCATTTCAGAGGATCCAGATAGATCATATCCAGATGCCAAAAAGTGGACAATTTGAATATGTCCTAGTGGTGGTGGATATGTTCTCAGGATGGCCAGAGGCATTCGCAGTAACCAACCAGACGGCAAGAACCACTGCCAAGAAGCTGCTCACGGAGATAGTCTGCAGATATGGAGTGCCCAAGGTGGTTGAAAGTGATCAGGGACCGGCTTTTACTGCCAATGTCACAAAAGAGATCTGGGGGGCTCTGGGGGTCACACTTGCATTTCACACACCCTATCATCCCCAGAGTAGTGGGAAGGTAGAGTGCCTGAATGGGGTCCTGAAGTCAAGAATGTTAAAAATGGCCCAAGAGGTAGGCATGGGATGGCCGGACAGCTTGCCTATTGCTCTTTTCAGTGTTAGATACACACCAAGGGGGAGTCATGGGCTGTCTCCCTATGAGATTTTGTTTGGGTCCGCCCCTAGACTGGGTACCTACTATACTCAACAATTATAATTGCAGTCTGACTCATTGACAAAGTATGTGATATCTTTGGCACGTGTGTTGACTAATATCCATGTGCAAGTATTCTTCTCCATTCCAGATCCTGAGGAACACACACTTTGCAACCTGTAGACTGGGTTTTGGTCAAGAAGTTTCTGCAAAAACATACATTGGAACCCAGATATAACGGTCCTTTCCAGGTGCTCCTGGTGACTGCCACTTCAGTGAAGTTGGAGGGAAAGTCTACCTGGATACACGCCTCACATTGCAAGAAGGTTCCAGCTCCAGAGGACGAGGCCCTGTCCGTGTCACCCACACCACAATGATTGTGTTGCATATCCTTTTTTTTGGTGGAAATGGGAGGGGGCCAACAGGTGGCCATCACTCACAAGGGTGACTCCACCCAGTTTTGGTATAATTCATCCAACACACAAGTAGCAACATTTTTCTTCAATCATAGCCTGTGCAAGAACACACCTGTCCCCATTGCCTCCACAATATATATATGTGTTACAGATAACTATTGGGGAGCAGATTGTGGCTACTGGGGATCAGTGGGATGGAACACGGGACCGGATTGGGGGTATAAGCCAGAAAGTGCAGTAGAGCGGAAAGACCGATATGGAAAATCTCTAATTTCTCGAATGACACTCACTTACCCCTAAGGTAGATAGGTGATCCACAAAAATGAACAAGCAATTCACTGTAGCCATCCCCCTTACTCTGACCATAGAGAACCCCAGTCCAGGAGATCAGGGAACTTACCTTCTAGGGGTGTTATACCCCGGAGGTGGCACAATCCACCATTGTGAGTTCCAACTGAAAGATATGTACCTTTCAAAAGAGTGGTTGGCCCCCCTTAATCATTCTCTCCCTTCTCCCAATCCCTTGATGCCTAAATTTCAGGAGTTGGGAGAAATGGTGGCTCTGGCAAACCCATCCTTTGAGGACACTATGGCAGTAGAGACAGGATTCTCAGACATTAACTTGTGGTTAGAATGGATGAGGTATAATGCCAACTCTCATAATAGGTCCAACTGTTATGTGTGTGGTCATGCCAGACCACATCTGGGGACGGTGCCACTAACCCTACCAGATTCCATAGAGGAGTGTGTCTTAAGCCTGTATACTAACATCTCTACGAACCAGTCTTTATGTGAGGACTGGAAGAAGCGTTACCCCCTAGTCCAAGGAGACGAAAAGGCCCCAAATGGTTTAACTATATATCCCGGTAATTGTACCTGCTATGCCAATTACGAGGGAGGAGGAAGGTTCCTGGGGAATTTCACAAAGGGATTCTGCACTGCTTATAGTACAGCCTGGTTGGATCTAACCCAGAACCAGGTCATATCACTGGGGGATATATTCTGGATCTGTGGTGATCAGAAGATTAGGACCCGACTGACAGGGAAATGGAGAGGGGAATATACCCTTGCCAATGCCATAATGCCACTGCACATCCTCTCAGATCCATTACTTAAGGGGCCACCCAACCCCCCGTGCAACCAAGCACAAATGGAGTGCCCCACAAGGGAGTTTTGACCCCCATGTCTATATAGATGCAATAGGAGTCCCAAGGGGGGTACCCGATGAATTCAAGGCCAGAGACCAGGTGGCCGCAGGATTTGAATCCCTATTCCTCTTCATCACTGAGAACAAGAATGTAGATTGGATAAACTACATCTACTATAATCAACAACGGTTTGTAAATTACACACGAGATGCCCTAAAGGGGATAGCAGCGCAGTTGGAGGTTACTTCTAACATGGTCTTTCAAAATCGTATGACACTCGATATGTTATTAGCTGAAAAAGGGGGGGTCTGTAAAATGATACCAAAGACCATGACCTGCTGTACGTATATCCCAGATAACACAGGCCCAAATGGGAAGGTGACACTGGTCATCAAGAGGTTGGAGGACCTATCAAATGAACTTAAGGAAAACTCAGGTATTACACATCCCTGGGATCAGTGGTTTGGATGGCTGAGTGGCTGGCAGAAAGCCCTCGCCCAAGCACGGGTGGTTATCCTGGGTATTATCATTCTAATGGTGGTAGTCGCCTGCTGTGTGATCCCTTGCATTAAGAGGCTAATAGGAAAAGCTGTGAACGAGATTCCCCTACATTCCTGAACTATAACAATGTTGAACTCCCCCGTGAAGAAAGGGAATCCTATACTCCCTTACAGACCTTGTCCCCTGACCATCATATTTCAAACTTATAAAAAAAGAGGGAATGCTACAATTTCCCCCCTTAACAGACAACTATAAGCAGGGAAAGGCAGTGCCTGACTGTGGCCTTCTCAGGATGCATCGAGACTCTAGGGATGGATTAGCCACTCGGGGGCTCTTAAAAGAGTTCCAAGGGGAGGGCCACCAGGCAGTTAGGACATCAGAAGACATAGGGACAGTCAGGAATAAAATATCCATTTTAAGGGGGGATTGTAGTGGATTGTGATAGACAGTCCACGTTTTATTAGATGATCAGTAAAATGACAATTTTATAGTCTTGCTACTTTCTGCTTCTTGCTTATTTACGAATTCCTGCCTCTAAAGAGATGCTACTGTGTTTGTTTAATCCTCTGCCCAATCGGCCTGCGGTGACCGTATTGGACAGACAACTTTTCAACCATTACAGTGTATATTTGATAAAGAGAGTTTCCTCTTTCTCTGTACAAAAAGGAGGTGGTGGCAGTGTGTGAGGGTCAGTTTTGTAATTAACCTGACCCAGTAACAATCGCTCAGACTGACGGCACATCGATCTGTTGTCCATTAGCTGGAAAATCATTGTGCAGGGTGCAGCTGGGTGTGGTATGGTTATGCACGTCACACCGCAGTTTTAGATCGGCCAGTCCTTCGGTCACGAGTTTGGTGAGAAGGTCTGGGGTCTAACACCGCGATCGTGATACACACGAAAACAGGGGAGCTTGAATATATTTTGGTAAATACCTGAAAAAAAATCTAAAATTGTGCCATGTCCAAATATATATGGACCTATTTGTAAGTAATGTTCTTTTTTTTTCATGCAGCCTGTGGACTGAATGAAAAAATAGAACCAAACAGATTCCTCCATTTACATCGGTCAATGTGCAAGAAGAAATTCTGCCAGAAAAAGTATGTGGTATGCCCACAGTGGTTTAAAGGGGTTAAATAAAGCTGTCACCATATTTATCATTTACAGTTTATATTGTTTTGGCGGTTTTCCTACCCACACTTATTTACTTGGTTCTATACAGATTATAAATGTAATAAGTGATTATAACCCTTTGTCTATACCTGAATTTAGCCAATAGTGTTAATATTAAAAGATAACCACTGTGCAAAAAATAAACATCTAATTTATTTACAAAGCAAGGAAGCTTTCTATTAATCAAATACAACAAAAATATAATACATAATGTTACCTATACAAAGACTACAAGAAAGAAATAGTTACAAGAAAAAGACAGAACAATGGTGATACATTACAGCGATCCTGAAGTTCTGAGGTCTGTGTTGTGGAAGGCACATGGCAGGAAAAAGGGCAGGGCTCTTTTGTTTTTGTTGTTTTATACACTTTCCAAAAGACCATCCCTAAACCCACCCACCCAAGTAAATCACACCTCAAATGGGTGGGCTTCAGAGCAATGGTTAGTTTAAATAAAAGAAAGAACAGGAAATTCAAGTTGCCTTCCATCCCCCTCAGCTCCATTGAGTCTTTTGTAGTGTAATCCCCCAACAGTCAATAACCTTCATGAAGATGTAGGCCCAAAATTGCCATTACAATATGTACATAGGGGTTACCATGTTTGCTCATTACATGTGCAGATTTTGCTTCCTGATTTGCAGTGCTACACAGTGGTTTTACTTCACTGCTTCTTTTCACTGTGAACTGGCTGACTCATTGAAAACAATGGATTCTCTGTGTGGCTGATGTCTTATTTTATATCTGTTAACAAATGGGCAAGGTATTGAGTCAGTGATAGGTCCCATTAGTCGCTGATCTACAAGTAATTTAAATAAATTAGTAAGATATTTAATGCAGAGCAAGCATGTAATAATTTCATATCACATACAGTGGGTATAGAAAACAATCGCCCCCCTTTAAAAATGATCACATTTTGCTGCTTTGCAGCCAGAAATGAAGACATACACAGTTTCTGTTTAATCCAGCTGTATTTACACAGTGCATTTTATAACATCCAAGTGAAAGGTACAACACCAACAGGTCAGAGAAAAATTAAAAAAATTGAGTTGGAAAAAGGATCCCCCTCCTAAAAATGACCGGTGAACTCAATCAGGTGTAGCTAATCACCTTCTCAATGGATCACAAAACCATTTTATTTTCAACTGTGATCAGCAGTGGTCATTGTGATTAGTTCAGAGCTTTCCTGAAGCATTTCAGTCCTTGAAAGTGAAACTGAAGCAATCAACTTTGGGTGCAAAGCACTGTCAAAAGATCTCTGGGATAAAATTGTGGACAAGCACAATCAGGAAATGGATACAAAAACATTTCAAAGGTTTTATCAATGTCTAGAAGCACAGTGAAGTCTATTATTAAGAAGTAGAAGGTATTTTGGCACATACAGACTCTCCTTGAATCAGACAAAAAAAAGAGTGCACTCGGGTGTTAGGACACTTCCAATATAAATACACTGGTGCCACGTCCCAATTTACTAGACTGAGAAAGGGCAAAAAGGAAATAGGCAAAGGGAAAAATTGACTTTAAACGCACAGAATACATATACACATATTAGTAAAATCATTTGTACTTTATTATGACAATAAGTCATGACAAAAAAAAACATTTTTAATTTAAAATTTCCATTGTACAATGTTCCTGCGGACCATGTCATACATCCCACCATACTGAAGGAGCAAGACTAGTGATAAGACATACTGTAACCACCAGGAAAAGTCCTACTGGGGGGTGAGGGACATTAAGCCGCTAGAAGAATGGCCCAACGTGTTTCACGACAACAATCGCTTCTTCAGGGGCTGAATTATAAAATTTAAAAAGGAATACATATACATATAAGTATATTAGTTGTAACAGCTTGCATCATAGATATGTAAATATTCAAATAAATACAGTCAGGTCCATAAATATTGGGACATGGACACAATTCTAACATTTTTGGCTCTATATACCACCACAATGGATTTGAAATGAAATGAACAAGATGTGCTTTAACTGCAGACTGTCAGCTTTAATTTGAGGGTATTTACATCCAAATCAGGTGAACGGTGTAGGAATTACAACAGTTTGCATATTTGCCTCCCACTTGTTAAGGGACCAAAAGTAATGGGACAGAATAATAACCATAAATCAAACTTTCACTTTTTAATACATGGTTGCAAATCCTTTGCAGCCAATTACAGCCTGAAGTCTGGAACGCATAGACATCACCAGACGCTGGGTTTCATCCCTGGTGATGCTCTGCCAGGCCTCTACTGCAACTGTCTTCAGTTCCTGCTTGTTCTTGGGGCATTTTCCCTTCAGTTTTGTCTTCAGCAAGTGAAATGCATGCTCAATCGGATTCAGGTCAGGTGATTGACTTGGCCATTGCATAACATTCCACTTCTTTCCCTTAAAAAACTCTTTGGTTGCTTTTGCAGTCTGCTTTGGGTCATTGTCCATCTGCACTGTGAAGCGGCGTCCAATGAGTTGTGAAGCATTTGGCTGAATATGAGCAGATAATATTCCCGAAACACTTCAGAATTCATCCGGCTGCTTTTGTCAGCAGTCACATCATCAATAAATACAAGAGAAGCAGTTCCATTGGCAGCCATACATGCCCACGCCATGACACTACCACCACCATGCTTCACTGATGAGGTGGTATGCTTAGGTTCATGAGCAGTTCCTTTCCTTCTCCATACTCTTCTCTTCCCATCACTCTGGTACAAGTTGATCTCGGTCTCATCTGTCCATAGGATGTTGTTCCAGAACTGTGAAGGCTTTTTAGATGTCGTTTGGCAAACTCTAATCTGGCCTTCCTGTTTTTGAGGCTCACCAATGGTTTCCATCTTGTGGTGAACCCTCTGTATTCACTCTGGTGAAGTCTTCTCTTGATTGTTGACTTTGACACACATACACCTACCTCCTGGAGAGTGTTCTTGATCTGGCCAACTGTTGTGAAGGGTGTTTTCTTCACCAGGGAAAGAATTCTTCGGTCATCCACCACAGTTGTTTTCCGTGGTCTTCCGGGTCTTTTGGTGTTGCTGAGCTCACCGGTGCGTTCCTTCTTTTTAAGAATGTTCCAAACAGTTGTTTTGGCCACGCCTAATGTTTTTGCTATCTCTCTGATGGGTTTGTTTTGTTTTTTCAGCCTAATGATGGCTTGCTTCACTGATAGTGACCGCTCTTTGGATCTCATCTTGAGAATTGACAGCAACAGATTCCAAATGCAAATAGCACACTTGAAATGAACTCTGGACCTTTTATCTGCTCATTGTAATTGGGATAATGAGGGAATAACACACACCTGGCCATGGAACAGCTGAGAAGCCAATTGTCCCATTACTTTTGGTCCCTTAACAAGTGGGAGGCACATATGCAAACTGTTGTAATTCCTACATCGTTCACCTGATTTGGATGTAAATACCCTGAAATTAAAGCTGACAGTCTGCAGTTAAAGCACATCTTGTTCGTTTCATTTCAAATCCATTGTGGTGGTGTATAGAGCCAAAAATGTTAGAATTGTGTCCATGTCCCAATATTTATGGACCTGACTGTATATCATAGAACTTACATATAGTATTTATGTGTATCAAGCATCAAAAGATCTCCTATTTCCAGGGAGCCTACCTCCTCTATTGCTCATATAAGGTAAGGGGCCATCCAAGAGCCAGATATGGGGGCACAATAATGGCCAACAAAGCACGGACCTCATAGGTCTAAAAAACCATATAAGGGAGAAGAGGTCATGATTAGAGATGAGCGAATCAAATCAGGCGAAGTGGAATTCGTTTCGAATTTCAGGAAAAATTCGATTTGCGGCGAATCCAAATTTTTGCCGACTTCGGATGGTCGAATCGAATTTTTCCTGATCGGCCGTTTTCATCCCTTCTACAGCCGGCAAAAATGTCCCTGCAGAGAGCTCCGCTATTTCTGACAGCTGTCTGACAGTTCTTTCACATTTCCAGCGGTTGAAACATTGTATGTATTTGTTTCCATTTAGGATACAGATGTTTTTATTAGGAAACAAATAGATACAATGTTTCAATCGCTGTAAATGTGAAAGAACTGTCAGAGAACTGTCAGAAATAGAGGAACTCTGCACATACACTTTTTGCTTTACTGGAATTATTCTTATTTTCATTCTTCTTCTTCTTATTTTCATTCTTCTTTTCATTCTTTTCATTCTTCTTTTCATTCTTTTCATTCTTCTTTTCATTCTTCTTCTTATTTTCATTCTTCTTTTCATTCTTTTCATTCTTCTTTTCATTCTTCTTCTTATTTTCATTCTTCTTTTCATTCTTCTTGTCATTCTTTTCATTCTTCTTTTCATTCTTTTCATTCTTCTTTTCATTCTTCTTCTTATTTTCATTCTTCTTTTCATTCTTTTCATTCTTCTTCTTATTTTCATTCTTCTTTTCATTCTTTTCATTCTTCTTTTCATTCTTCTTCTTCTTTTCATTCTTCTTTTCATTCTTCTTTTCATTCTTCTTCTTATTTTCATTCTTCTTTTCATTCTTTTCATTCTTCTTTTCATTCTTTTCATTCTTCTTTTCATTCTTCTTCTTATTTTCATTTTTCTTTTCATTCTTTTCATTCTTCTTTTCATTCTTCTTCTTATTTTCATTCTTCTTTTCATTCTTTTCATTCTTCTTTTCATTCTTCTTCTTATTTTCATTCTTCTTTTCATTCTTTTCATTCTTCTTTTCATTCTTCTTCTTCTTTTCATTCTTCTTTTCATTCTTCTTTTCATTTTTCTTCTTATTTTCATTCTTCTTTTCATTCTTCTTTTCATTCTTTTCATTCTTCTTCTTATTTTCATTCTTCTTTTCATTCTTTTCATTCTTCTTTTCATTCTTCTTCTTATTTTCATTCTTCTTTTCATTCTTTTCATTCTTCTTCTTCTTCTTTTCATTCTTTTCATTCTTCTTCTTCTTCTCATTCTTTTCATTCTTTTCATTCTTTTTCTTCTTTTCATCCTTTTCATTCTTCTTCTTCTTCTTCTTTTCATTCTTTTCATTCTTCTTCTTCTTCTTCTTCTCCTTCTTCTTCTTTGGCCCCGTGACTGCCCAAATGAGTGAAGTGTGCGGTGATTCTAAGATCGACGGCACTCATCTGCATGTCATACTGACTGACAGTATTATTTCTCTTCCCCAGCAGACTCCAAGGACATTTAAATTAAAGGTACAGTGTTCTGCACTAATATAAAGGCTCTCTGAAGCCTAGAAACCCTTTTTATAAGTAAAATTCGCGGCGAATAAATTTGAATCGAATCGAATTTTTTCGGAAAATTCGGCGAATCAGGCGAATCGAATTTTTGAAAAATTCGCTCATCTCTAGTCATGATGTATGTAATAAACATCTAAGTAAGGTATACACTACATATGAGCTACAAATCTACCTTAAAACCAAGTTATACAGATGATAGCAACATTGATTAATTAAATATTACCTCAAAAGTATATTATGCAGCAACACATTTAGGATTTCTTGAGAATAGAAGAAGGCCCTGTCCCCAAATTGGACAGACAATCCACAGAAAAGAAACCGAAACATTCACTCTCCAATATCCAGGAAGGAGACAGGAATGGCCAGGAAGATATTCCAATAGCTCAGCCCTAAAAGGCAGAGACACTCCCTAAGATTATATATATATATATTAATGTACTCTCAGAATATTATATTAATTGCAGAAAAGTGAAAAACGGTACTTCAAATAACCCCCATGATTAAATGATACAAATTCCCTATCAGATTATAAAAAAAAATGTATATAGTGGGAAAAAAATACCTTGACCTGTCCATTAAGATGTCAACAAAGCACGCAAAAAATGCTAGAGGATGGATCCAGCCTTCTACTAGATAATTGGTCTGGAGGCATAAACAAAAATAAAAAAGAAGGTTAACACTAAAATGAATTCAATGTGAACACCAGATCATCCTAATAAAACTAGGAATGATCTTTTTCACCACTATTGAATGATGTCAACATTCCGTAGAAGTATATCAAATATCTGGCGAGAAGAGTACACCTGCAACATTCCAGGAATAAGTGTTGGTATAAATAAGAATACAATATTTTTTAGTGGAACATAGAACTAGGAGGTTTGAAGACGTACAGTAAACCTCTTAGAGAATCTGTGTATGTCTGCGAGATAACAAAAGTATTGTATAATGTGTCTATGTGAGAAGACCAAAAATAACTACGCTAATATGGGCCAGAGATGTGTGAAACAAAATGTGATGAGAGGTGGTACCAAATGTATGTTTTAAATATATGTTTTGAATTAGAAAAGAAAATGGGAAATATCTTAGTAAATGAATGAAATATTATGATTTTGATGCATCATTAGACAAGTATCCTTGTGTTAAGCTATGTAGAAGAATTAAAACTGAAGCTGGCACTAAAAAATATAGGAAACAGGTGTTCATGAATGAAATGAAAATTGAACAAATGGGTATAGCATTGACCGAGTTGTGTGAGTCTACTATTGACTATGAGTGTTGTATATGAATACATTACATATCTGTTGAGACCACAGACTGCTATGAAGTCATATAGAACCATAGAGATCTGGTAAATGTTTTACAAGCTTAATGGTTTTAGAAAGTAGATATGCTGATTTTGTTGTTTTTTTACTAACATTTGTATTCTATGTTGTTGCTAAACTTTGCATGTGCATTGTAGCACATCTTTAAAAAACCCGGATTTATATTCTAGATGTGTGAACAGTTAGTTTCAATGTTGTAACTTCTCTCTAGTTTCCTTAGATTAGTTTCATTTCTCTAAGCGGAACTACTTTATATGGTATCCCTCAGTTATTTGCAGTTTCTGTTCTTCACATAACTATATTGATAAGAATAGGAGAAGTGTTTAATAAGGAATTTACTGTGGGGGATGGAAGGGTTATGTATGTTGTTGAGAAAGATACAAGGAAGACAAGAAAACCCCAGCGAAAGCCTCGCATCAAAGATTATGACGGCAGGAGGAAAAGGGGTGAATGTTTCCGGTGTGGCAAAAAAGGCCACTTGGCAAGGGATTGAAAGTTGAAGAAAAATGAAGAAACAAGACTAGGGGGAAATGAGATGAATGAAAGAGAATGTATGGAAAGTGAAAGTAAACCAGGTTCAGAGGAACCTGAAATGTTGGATATATGCAATGTTGAAATGTATTTACAAAGTGAGATAAAACCTGAAATAACACTCACTGTGAAGGGAAAACAAGTCACTTTTCTGTGTGACACAGGGGCATTCGGAACCTTGGTACATCCCCAGGATATGCCTGGAGGAGTTAAGAAAAAAGGTACAATTTTTGTAAAATCAGCAAACGGGTTAATGTGTGAAGAGGAGGTCTCAGAAAACCTTCCAATGGAAGACCCACAGACGAGTAAAAAAAACAAAAAAAAACTGAATGTAAAATTGTGATGTCTAATAGATGTCCGGTTAACCTGTTGGGTGGGGACTTGCTGCATGCACTTGATATTTCAGTTGTACTAACAAAAGGGGGGGCTTAAGAGCCCACTGTGCTTGTGAAACACATGTAGTGGAGGCTGACAATGAGCCTTATTATTGGTATAGCCTGGATCTATGTTCCACGGGTCCAGGATGCATTCAGCAACCCCTCCTTAAAAAAGGTGAAAAGAAAAGGAAAAATTACAAGGTTCAACATCATTCCCATTGAACAATGTGTTTCAAACATTCCCTGGGACCTGATACTAATTATGAAAAGAAATTAACTAAAATTTCAGGTGTCAGAATTACCCTAAACACCTTGAATTGGGATCAGGAAGTAAATAGAATGGCCACCTGTCTCCTTCCCGATGAAGTGTTCAAACTTTACTGTACCCCAAATGCCAATCACTCAAAATACTTCAGTGGAGTGGTATTGAGCTGGGGGATATTTTAACTGACTGGGTACACTTGACACCTTAATAACAGAAAGTAAAGGGAATTCAGTTTTGTAATTTTAACTAAGTCACACAATGTATATCAAGAGGGTACCATAAAAAAGAATGATTGGCCCTCTTGACCCAGGAGGAAGAGGATGCACTAAAAGACATCCCCGACCACCTTTGGTCAAAAGGAAAAGGTGATGTGGGAATAATCAAAACAGCAAGTGAAGTACAAATCACCCCCAAAAGTACTATGAGGCCACATCATAAACAATATCCTTTGAGAGAAGATGCAGAGGTGGGGGTGGATCCTGTAATTAGAGCACTATTGTATGATGGTGTAATCATAGAATGTCCAGATTCACCTTGCAATACACCTTTGTTTCTTGTAATATATATAAAAAAAACACATGACATCAGTTCTCACTCAGATATACGGTGACAAACACAAACCATTTGCATTCTATTCTACCAGATTAGATCCGGTAGCACATAGTTTGCCCCATTGTGTTCAAGCCGTAATAGCTGCTTCAATGGCCATTAACCTCCCTAGCGGTATGATTATGTCAGTATTTCTGTGCTAAAAGCGGTACATTTTTTTCAATGGAAATTTGTTGTCTTTTTTATTGTAGGCCTGTAATTCTTAGGAATAACCCCCCGAAATCTGTTTAAACAAGAGTCTAGTAGACATGTTTGGTGCAATAAATTTTAATAAATTAAATCATAAATTATAATATAATAAAAAATAATAATATAATAATAAATTAAATAATGTAATCAAATAAAACAAACGGAACTCTGTCCAAACAATATTATACAGACACTGCATTTTTTTTTTAGTAAACATCCCGGGTGTGGTAAATTTTGAAACATGGGACTGCACAAAGTCCGACATCACAATCAGGACAGTGGAACCTTGTTTCCTTGCAGATTTTTTTTCCACTGTTATCTCTCCGAGAGCAGCATACCACACACATCCTGGTAGGTGCTGCCTTTTTTTGGGTTGGTGGGATGTGGTCCAAAAAATGACGTCCAGTCAGACATTCTGGGTTGACAACTTCCACAGAACGTCGTCCGGGTCTACCCACAGACACTGATGGCGTTTGGTATTTCAGGAAGATGAATTCCGCCAATTTCCATATAAAGTCTGCATGAATCACAGGCTTTTCACTGTGTTTGCGGAACAGAACGTATGCATTCCACAAACACTGCTCCAGAAGATGCCGGAAAATCTTTTTATAATACTTTCTCTGCTGCTTTCTCATCGTAGGATAAAACGTCATAGCTTGGTCAGCTCTGTCGACACCTCCCATGGTTTTGTTGTAGTCCATGACAACCTGCGGCTTCT
The DNA here is from genome assembly GCF_062004578.1 of Staurois parvus. Classification (NCBI taxonomy): domain Eukaryota; kingdom Metazoa; phylum Chordata; class Amphibia; order Anura; family Ranidae; genus Staurois; species Staurois parvus. The sequence goes on along the minus strand of NW_028318402.1, from coordinate 260,781 downwards.
GGATGTTTTTGCCACCTTTTGTTTGGACCATCACTGTGGAGGCATTGTGAATGGTACTCATCAGGCACACATCCTTCTTGTCCCGCCATCTCAGCGCAATCATTTTGCCTTTCTGCCAGGCAACTAATTCTCCCAACTTTAGTTTGTTTTTTCTAAACATGGATGGCAGGTTACGCCGGTTAGCCCAAACGGTTCCATAGGCATCCGTTCTGTTTTGAAGAAGAACCTCGTAAAGTTCTGGCGAGGTGTAAAAATTGTCCGTCGTTATGCAATAGCCTTGGTTTAGCAGAGGCTCGATTAGTGACAGGACGGATGATGTTGCCAGTCCGTAGCTGCTGTACTTAGGATTGAATTTTGTTCCTTTGCCGGTGTATATGACAGCGTTCCAGATGTAGCCGGTACAGGATTCGCACAGCAGATAGGATTTCACGCCAAATCTTGCTCTCTTGGATGCGATGTACTGTATCCAGCTGAGCCTTCCTTTGTAGGCCATTAGACTTTCGTCTACGCTGATATCCCTCTCTGGCACATAGCTCTGCTGGAAATTTCATACAATTACTTGGTAGAGTTCCCAAATTTTTTTTAGCTTGGGAGCTGGATGACTTGTTTCATCAAAATCCTCATTATTTGCGAAGTGCAAATATTTCATAATGAGGGAAAAATTTTACTCTGACATGACGGTGCCAAAGAACGGCGTGGCGAGCATTTTGTTGGTGGTCCAGTACCACTTCTGCAGCGGTTTCCCCACCACTCCTTGCAGAATAATTAGGCCAAGAAACAGCCAAATGTCATCTTTGGTGACAGGCTCCCACTTTCTGCTGCGTAAAAACCGGCTCTGAGGAGCACCCATTTGTTGCGCTGCGTACCGGTTTGTCTCCGTCACAATAATTTCAATGACCTCATCGGTCATAAACAATTCCAAGTATGCCAAGGGATTGTCACCTTCAACATGTATTTTCATACCGGGTGTGCCGGTAAACGGAAACCTTGGCGGCGCTGGTGTATCACAATCAATAGTGCACCATGTGCGCAGTTCACTCACATCCATCTCTGATTCGCCGCTATCTTCACTTTCGGTGTCAGATGATAAATTGTCACATGAGTCGCTATCACCCAATTCAAGCAGCTCCTCACTGTCGCTGTTCGCTAGCTCATCGTAAACCGCTTTATCGCTAGCGAGGCGCTTTTTGGAAGCCATGAGCACAAAATGGCACAAAATTGATTTTAGTCACAAAAACTGCACTATGGCTATATTCACAGGTGGAGTTACAATGTATGCACAGAGTAACACTTTATTTTTGAATGTGTGCTATTTTTATAATTCCCGCCTCCCACAAGCCCCGCCCCCGACAACACGTCAGACTCGCGCTGATCACACTGATCAGCGTGAAATAGACGGGAACCAGAGGAGCAGGGAAGCAGGGAAGGAGACTGGGGATGGACGGAGGGGATGGCTGCTAGTAGCGCAGGACCAGGGACACAGATCGGCACCAGGTAATACTATTGCGGTCAGCCCGAGTCTGGCTCGGGGTTACCGCTTTTGACAGCTGCATTTTACCCCGAGCCAGACTCGGGAATACCGCTAGGGAGGTTAAGTCCTCAGCAATGATAGTTCTCTTTCACCCTCTTGTTCTAAAGGTCCCACATGCCATTACAGTAATCTTGCTTCAGGACAGAATTTCCTTTCAGTCCCCAGCAAGATATCATGTATGACCACCCTCTTAGGACAACCTCACATTACCATTGAAAGGTGTACTATGCCTACACCTATTGAAGGGGATCCACATGACCGTATAGCTCATATTGATGAAAGAATACTTCCTAGAAATGATCTCACAGATATGCACTTTAACAATGCTGCTATTACCTACCTTGTTGATGGATTGTGTAAAAAGAATAATACAGGCACAAATCAAACAGGGTATGCCATTGTAACACATGATCAGATTGTTGAGACAGATAAACTACCTAGTTTTTACTCAGCCCAAAAAGCAGAGATCATAGCTTTAACAAGGGCATGTGAACTAGGTAAAGGAAAAAGGTGAACATATACATATACAGCCAATATGTATTTTCTACCATACGTGTGTTTGCACAACAATGGAAAAATAGCGGTATGGTCACATCAACAGGCAAACACATTTTACTCAGAGATCTCATTTAGACCCTGTTAGATAGTGTACAAAAGCCAACTCAAGTAGCTATATGCAAATATGCAACACATAACAAAGGTTCAGACCCAATCACATTAGGAAACACTCTAGCAGACAGAGCAGCAAAAGAGGCAGTTGAAGGCAAACAGGAAATACACTACCTCATTATTCAACCTACCTTGCCTATCTCATTGTTTAGATATGAAGCCTTATTGAGCCATGGGCAAAGCCATGTCTCAAAAGGGGGGATGGTATAGATCAGTGGTGGGCAACCTTTTTTTTCAACTGAGCCAAATCTCGCCAAAACCACGATTGAAATTTATTTTGAGAGCCACATTTTTAAAACTGAAAATACATCCCCCATATAGTAATTCATCCCCCATAGTAATTCATCCCCCATATAGTAATTCATCCCCCATAGTAATTCATCCCCCATATAGTAATTCATCCCCCATAGTAATTCATCCCCCATATAGTAATTCATCCCCCATAGTAATTAATCCCCCATATAGTAATTCATCCCCCATAGTAATTCATCCCCCATAGTAATTCATCCCCCATATAGTAATTCATCCCCCATAGTAATTCATCCCCCATAGTAATTCATCCCCCATATAGTAATTCATCCCTCATAGTAATTCATCCCCCATAGTAATTCATCCCCCATATAGTAATTCATCCCCCATATATTAATTCATCCCCCATATAGTAATTCATCCCCCCTATAGTAATTCATTCCCCATATTGTGTCAATTCACTTACCTTTGCTCCGCGCGTTCCTCTCGCCGTGTTCCCGCGCCGTTCCGGTCTTCAGGGCGGACTGTGAGAGGAGAGGAGTTCGTCACGCTGCCCCGCCTACATCCTGACAGCCAATGTTTGCCACGCTCCGCGGGATTAAAAGGTCCGCCGGGCCGTATACGGCCCGCGGGCCGTAGTTTGCCCATTGCTGGGCTAGCTGCAGAGTCCTGACTTTTGGGGCGGCCGCCCGAGAGGAGGGAGGGGAGCGGGCGCCCGGCACACAGAAGAGCCGCATTAAAATGTGTAAAGAGCCGCATGTGGCTCGTGAGCTGCGGCTTGCCGACCACTGGTATAGATGATTAACAGAGTATTTACAACATACGGGTTCACAAATTACTAAAAAACTTTTTTTTGACCTGCGTAATTTAAAACAAGTATCATGTGCCCCTTCCCTAAGCCTCCCTACCCCTTTCACACGATATGTATGGATTTCATTGAATTAAACAAAGGTAAAAATAAGAAATTTTGCCATTTGGCATTTTGACAAATTTTTGAAAAAAATATATATTTTAAGAGGAAAGTGATATAAAAAAAAATGATTTTTGAGGGTTGATCCTCAAATGCCGGGGGGATCTTCGTGCAAAATTTGGTCATTTGGCTGATTGCCAAGTTTTGGTGATTTTTATATACCTGGCATCCTAGGCGTAGTCGGCAGGATGCCAGGTAGATATACCTCCTATTAAGAAAGGTTGTTTGAAAAAGTAATATTTGCATATTGGTCCTCAGGCATAGGGGAACCTCTGTACAAAATATTGCCTGACAATTGTCGATCTCCACGCAAAATGGGTGGAAGCTTTCCCACTGACACACCCTGATGGGCAGTCAGTTGCCAAGGCAATTATAAAGGCAATAGTTCCAAGATTTAGGATCCTATCATTTACAGTGATAATGGTTCACATTTTGTAAACCAAACAATACAGCATATTGGCAAATGGTATAATATTGACCTAAAACACCACTGTGTCTATCATCCACAGTCTATAGGCACTATGGAAAGACATAACGGTACAATAAAAAGTAAACTGAGAAAGCTAATGGAGGAAACTGGAAAAAAATTGGGTTTCGTGTCTACCAATAGCTTTATGGAGCATGAGAATAACCCCCACAGCAAAAGGGTTAACACCTTATGAGGTACTGTATGATAGACCATACTACATTCCACAGCTCAAGCCATTTGCTAGGGAAGATGAAGAAATGGATTGCGAGCTAGCAAGCTACATGGAGAAAATTACTGATATCTAAGGAAGTTTTGTCTCCAAACTCTCTTACAGGTCAAGAAACTCCAACAAAGCAGGACACGCTTGTCCAACCAGGGGATTGGGTTTGGATCAAAATAATCAAGTGAAAGCATTGGTCAAATCCAAGGTGGAAAGGGCCCTATCAGGTACTATTGTCCACACCCACAACAGTCAAAATAGCAGAAAGAGTACCTTGAATACACCTTTCACATTGCAAAAGGGCAAGGAACTTAGGGACAGATTAGGGAACGCCCACGGAGTCTTGAGTGTAAGTCCGGCTACAAAGGGGGGTGACTCCAATAGGGACCACCCGTCTCAAGAAATATGAAGAAATATGGCACAATATAGGCTCATAGGGGCGGTAAAACAGCTTAGGGAAACACAAATACTAGAACTAGGGAACTTTACCAAAACATGGACAGGCTGATTTTTAATAGGGTTGATGACAGTGGGAAGCATTTTAACATTAGCACAAATACTTTTGAATCTAAAACTTATGGCCCAAAACCAAGATAAAAAAATACACCAAAGAAATGTGACAAAAGGCCCAAACGATGACCTAATCATCTCCATAAACGAAGGACCCATCATAGCAGTCACATTTGACGCATGCCAAGTGGTAGAATGCCCACGCAATCGGACACTTACATATAGCAAATACGAAAAGTATATGTATGGAACTGCCACCTGTTCTTCGTGGTCTGAAGTATGGTGGACTACAGATTTAGATGATTACCTAACCTCTTCAGCTCAGTTTCCCCCACAAAAAAGTATAGTGCATCGTTTGTATAGGATACCATCACGGGGGAATGACTATAATCGATTGTTAATAGTCTTGAGACATGAAAAAAGGGAGGATTCTGGAACCTATAAGTTAGGTATACACATACCCCTGGGGAATGATGCAATGGGAACAATACAGATTCAAGTACTTGGGAAAGGACAAGTTGCACCTCCAGTCACCAGCATTAAAACTTCGCCCAGACTTGTTCAAAACTAACTTTACTTACAAAGACCAGTTAAGTATAGAAACAGGGTTTGGGGATAAGAATGAGTTGATAGAATGGGTCAGATGGACAACCAAGACCAAAGGGCTGGGAAACTGTATCTCATGTGCCAACTCACGGCCTCAGCTAGCGACTGTCCCTTTCCTGACTGACGAAACAAACCTGACATGTATAATAAGGATGTTTAAGGAAAACATCACACATACTGAGTGCAAGGAGGAGCGGAAATTGTATTTAACCACTAGGATGCAGAGCATTCCTCCCTCTGTTACAGTAATCCCAGGAAATTTCACCTGCTTTGTCAACATAGAAGGTAATGGACAGCAAGTAGGAGACTTACCCCCGACCTATTTCATAAAAAATATATCAACCAGTGACCCACCTTACCAGCAGGATTAGTTTCATGACCAAACGAGTCAATTAGCTTATGTTTGGTGGCTGTGTGGGGATATGAAACTTAGGACCAAACTCCCTCCCAAGTGGAAGGGGAGCTGTGCCTTAACCTATTTGCTTTTTCCTTTTTATATGATACCTGTAGGTGATAAGATGAAGATACCACCATTGAAGAAACAATATTCTCGAATGAAGAGAGGAGCACCACAAGGATCGTTTCGACAATCGAGTCTACATCGATTCCATTGGAGTACCATGAGGAGTCCCTGATGAATTTAAAGCACAGGATCAGATTTCAGCCGGATTCACCTCCATCTTTTTGTGGATTCAACCTAACAAGAATGTTGATTGGATAAACTACATCTACTATAACCAGCAAAGGTTTGTAAACTACACCAGAGATGCCCTTAAAGGAGTGGCCAGCCAACTGGATGCAACCTCATTGACAGCCTGGCAGAATCGTATTGCTCTCAATATGCTGTTAGCAGAGAGAGGAGGTGTATGCAAGATGTACGGAACCTTTTGTTGCACCTTCATTCCTAACAATACAGCCCCCGGTGGAAGCATAATGAAGGCCCTGCAAGGATTGCAGATGCTGTCTGAAGAACTGGCGGAAAATTCTGGAGTGGAAAACCCTCTGGCTGGACTTTTTGAGACCTGGTTTGGTAAGTGGGATGAGCTGGTAAGAAATATGGTGATCTTAATAGTAATGGGTGCTACAGTGTTGATTTTGTGAGGTTGCTATTGTATTCCCTGTGTTCGAGCACTCGAAGAATTAAAAATCTTACTCCCAACAGGCGTGTCTGAAATACTATGTCATTGTCACACTGTGTATGTGGATTAATGTTTGGTGTACATAAAAAAAGGAGTGGAGATTGGTGAAAGTAGTACAGTGACGCTCGTATCGTAGCTCCTGATATATTGGTTTACAGGGTTAATGTACATTATTCAGTGGAGCTGAAAAATAGGGAAGTCACTGCAGGAGAAGCAGGGGGGAAAGTGCTGCGTGCTGTCCGTGGGCCCTGTTTAAACTATATCACGACACAGCACTCTCAGAACAAGAGAGAGTAACGGCTTTGGGGTTCACCTTAGGGTCCCCAGGAGGGAAGTAATACAAAATGGGACAGAAACTTACGAAGCCAGAAAACAGTTTGTTTGCTCGTGAATTGGTGGAGCAGAGAGAGAGGGGGGACAATACACAAAAAAGTTGGGGAAGTTAAACAAACTGGGTGGAACATGTAAAAAGGAAGGAAGATTGCAGGCGGAGGATTGGAGGAAACTGTGTAAAGAGAAGAAACATGTTAAAGATGCGCCCGGGAAGGCGCCACCCCCCTATGATGATGGCCCGTCCTGGAGGTGCGAGGCATGTGGAAATACAGGAAGACCCCACCCCGAGAGTCCAGATTTTTGCATACCGTGTAGTCAAAACCTCCGGATATGTAAGGGGTGTTTAGCTAAAAATCCGGGGTGGGAGGAGATTTGCAAGGGATGTGACCGGAAGCTGACTATGCAATATCCGATGCTTCCAACTCAGTCACCTCCATTTCCGCCTCCGGCCCCGCCCCGCCCCTTCCGCCCTCATCAAAGATGGCGGTGCCCAGTGAGGCCACCGGAAGCCATGTTATCTCTGGGCCTAGCACACCGATAATGTCAGGGCTCCGGGTATGACCAGAGGTGTGTGGACTGACACAGGGAAACGCAGGCTTCAGATATGGTATAAACAATATAATTTATTTAAGACTAAACAATACATAAACGCAGTGCAAGACTAAACATAAACACAGTGCAAACAAACCAAACCAAAACCCCCAACAGATAACAAAAGATCAATACTAAGCGTAGTCGGGCAGGCCGGGTCGGTAGCAAACGGGCAGGCAAGGTACAAAGGAGCAGGCAGAGCGTAGTCAGACGGGCCGGGTCAGGAACAATCATGCAGACAAGGTACAAAGGAGCAGGCTGGAGAGTGGTCAGGAATAGCAGAGGTCAGGACAGGCGGTGTTCAATCAGAGTCAGGGATCAAGCAGGATCAGACAGGAAGCAGACAGGATGCAGGTACAGGGGCTCTTGGGAAACATACACCAAGGCCCAGATCACAAGCCTGGTCATTCCTTATATGCACCTTCTACAATCAGCCTCAGGTGTTTTGACTGACTGCAGGAGTGAGCCTCTGGTTGCTGAGAGCACCCGCTGGCCAGTCCTGGTGCTGCAACCCACAAGGCAGGTGAGTCCCACCACCAGACGTCCACGGCGACCCAATGACTACAACTCAGGGTGGGAAGAGTCTGCAATGCCACCACCTGGCTGAACAGAGATGCAAGGTTTCCAAGGACAAGTTACAATGGTTGATTGCATTTCCCAAACCACTCGTCATCTTATGCCGGATAGAGTACGGGCTATTCATAATGTCCCAATACCTCAGGGACCAAAAGCCCTGCATGCTTTCCTAGGGTTCGTTTCCTATTGTCGTTCCTGGATCCCAGAAGCCTCCATCTTGATGCAATCCCTTTATGATGCCCTGAAATCTGAACCCTTCTTCCTGACAGAAGAAGCTGTACTTGACTTCCATCGCCTGAAAAAGGCCATTTCTAGAGATGAGCGAATCGAACCGGAATTCGATACGAATTTCAGAAAATTTTCCCGATCAGCCGACAAAAGTGTCCCTGCAGAGAGCTCCGCTATTTCTGACATTTCTAAGACAGTTCCTTCACATGTACAGCGGTTGAAACATTGTATCTATTAGTTTCCATTTAGGATACAGATGTTTCAACCGCTGTACATGTGAAGGAGCTGTCAGAGAACTGTCAGAAATAGAGGAACTCTGCACATACACTTTTTGCCGGTTTGGAATTCTTATTTTCATCCTACTTCTTCTTCTTCTTCATTCTCATCCTCATCCTCTTCTTCTTCTGAGGATGAGGATGAAGAAGAAGAAGAAGAAGTAGGATGAAAATAAGATTAATTCCAAGCCGGCAAAAAGTGTATCTGCAGCGCTCCTCTAAGTGTATTTGCAGAATGTCATTTATGGAAACAAATAGATACAATGTTTCAACCGCTGTATGGAGTGAGTGTCCCAGAACTGTTAGAAATAGTCTATTTCTGACAGTTCTATGACATTCCCTTCATACAGCGGTTGAAACCGCTGTATGGAGTGAATGTCCCAGAACTGTCAGAAATAGTCTATTTCTGACAGTTCTAGGACATTCACTCCATACAGCGGTTGAAACATTGTATCTATTTTTTTCCATAAATGACATTCTGCAGATACACTTAGAGGAGCGCTGCAGATACACTTTTTGCCGGCTTGGAATTATTCTTATTTTCATCCTACTTCTTCTTCTTCTTCTTCTTCATCCTCATCCTCTTCTTCTTCTTATGAGGATGAGGATGAAGAAGAAGAAGAAGAAGAAGTAGGATGAAAATAAGATTAATTCCAAGCCGGCAAAAAGTGTATCTGCAGCGCTCCTCTAAGTGTATTTGCAGAATGTCATTTATGGAAAAAAATAGATACAATGTTTCAACCGCTGTATGGAGTGAGTGTCCCAGAACTGTCAGAAATAGACTATTTCTGACAGTTCTGGGACACTCACTGCATACAGCGGTTGAAACATTGTATCTATTTGTTTCCATAAATGGATCCATTTATGGAAACAAATAGATACAATGTTTCAACCGCTGTATGGAGTGAGTGTCCCAGAACTGTTAGAAATAGTCTATTTCTGACAGTTCTATGACATTCCCTCCATACAGCGGTTGAAACCGCTGTATGGAGTGAATGTCCCAGAACTGTCAGAAATAGTCTATTTCTGACAGTTCTGGGACATTCACTCCATACAGCGGTTGAAACATTGTATCTATTTTTTTCCATAAATGACATTCTGCAGATACACTTAGAGGAGCTCTGCAGATACACTTTTTGCCGGCTTGGAATTATTCTTATTTTCATCCTACTTCTTCTTCTTCTTCTTCTTCATCCTCATCCTCATCCTCTTCTTCTTCTTCTGAGGATGAGGATGAAGAAGAAGAAGAAGTAGGATGAAAATAAGATTAATTCCAAGCCGGCAAAAAGTGTATCTGCAGCGCTCCTCTAAGTGTATTTGCAGAATGTCATTTATGGAAAAAAATAGATACAATGTTTCAACCGCTGTATGGAGGGAATGTCATAGAACTGTCAGAAATAGACTATTTCTGACAGTTCTGGGACACTCACTCCATACAGCGGTTGAAACATTGTATCTATTTGTTTCCATAAATGGATCCATTTATGGAAACAAATAGATACAATGTTTCAACCGCTGTATGGAGTGAGTGTCCCAGAACTGTTAGAAATAGTCTATTTCTGACAGTTCTATGACATTTCCTCCATACAGCGGTTGAAACCGCTGTATGGAGTGAATGTCCCAGAACTGTCAGAAATAGTCTATTTCTGACAGTTCTGGGACATTCACTCCATACAGCGGTTGAAACATTGTATCTATTTTTTTCCATAAATGACATTCTGCAGATACACTTAGAGGAGCTCTGCAGATACACTTTTTGCCGGCTTGGAATTATTCTTATTTTCATCCTACTTCTTCTTCTTCTTCATCCTCATCCTCTTCTTCTTATGAGGATGAGGATGAAGAAGAAGAAGAAGAAGAAGTAGGATGAAAATAAGATTAATTCCAAGCCGGCAAAAAGTGTATCTGCAGCGCTCCTCTAAGTGTATTTGCAGAATGTCATTTATGGAAAAAAATAGATACAATGTTTCAACCGCTGTATGGAGTGAGTGTCCCAGAACTGTCAGAAATAGACTATTTCTGACAGTTCTGGGACACTCACTCCATACAGCGGTTGAAACATTGTATCTATTTGTTTCCATAAATGGATCCATTTATGGAAACAAATAGATACAATGTTTCAACCGCTGTATGGAGTGAGTGTCCCAGAACTGTTAGAAATAGTCTATTTCTGACAGTTCTATGACATTCCCTCCATACAGCGGTTGAAACCGCTGTATGGAGTGAATGTCCCAGAACTGTCAGAAATAGTCTATTTCTGACAGTTCTGGGACATTCACTCCATACAGCGGTTGAAACATTGTATCTATTTTTTTCCATAAATGACATTCTGCAGATACACTTAGAGGAGCTTTGCAGATACACTTTTTGCCGGCTTGGAATTATTCTTATTTTCATCCTACTTCTTCTTCTTCTTCTTCTTCATCCTCTTCTTCTTCTTCTGAGGATGAGGATGAAGAAGAAGAAAAAGTAGGATGAAAATAAGATTAATTCCAAGCCGGCAAAAAGTGTATCTGCAGCGCTCCTCTAAGTGTATTTGCAGAATGTCATTTATGGAAACAAATAGATACAATGTTTCAACCGCTGTATGGAGTGAATGTCCCAGAACTGTCAGAAATAGACTATTTCTGACAGTTCTGGGACACTCACTCCATACAGCGGTTGAAACATTGTATCTATTTGTTTCCATAAATGGATCCATTTATGAAAACAAATAGATACAATGTTTCAACCGCTGTATGGAGTGAGTGTCCCAGAACTGTCAGAAATAGTCTATTTCTGACAGTTCTGGGACACTCACTCCATACAGCGGTTGAAACATTGTATCTATTTGTTTCCATAAATGGATCCATTTATGGAAACAAATAGATACAATGTTTCAACCGCTGTATGGAGTGAGTGTCCCAGAACTGTCAGAAATAGTCTATTTCTGACAGTTCTATGACATTCCCTCCATACAGCGGTTGAAACCGCTGTATGGAGTGAATGTCCCAGAACTGTCAGAAATAGTCTATTTCTGACAGTTCTGGGACACTCACTCCATACAGCGGTTGAAACATTGTATCTATTTGTTTCCATAAATGGATCCATTTATGGAAACAAATAGATACAATGTTTCAACCGCTGTATGGAGTGAATGTCCCAGAACTGTCAGAAATAGTCTATTTATGACAGTTCTATGACATTCCCTCCATACAGCGGTTGAAACCGCTGTATGGAGTGAATGTCCCAGAACTGTCAGAAATAGACAGAAACTGTCACAGAACTGTCCTTCTTCTCATCCTTCTCCTTCTTCTCATCCTTCTTCTCATCCTTCTTCTCATCCTTCTTCTCATCCTTCTCCTTCTTCTCATCCTTCTCCTTCTTCTCATCCTTCTCCTTCTTCTCATCCTTCTTCTCATCCTTCTCCTTCTTCTCATCCTTCTCCTTCTCCTTCTTCTCATCCTTCTCCTTCTTCTCATCCTTCTCCTTCTCCTTCTTCTCATCCTTCTCCTTCTCCTTCTTCTCATCCTTCTCCTTCTCCTTCTTCTCATCCTTCTCCTTCTCCTTCTCCATCTTCTCATCCTTCTCCTTCTCCTTCTTCTCATCCTTCTCCTTCTGCTTCTCCTTCTCCTTCTTCTCATCCTTCTCCTTCTTCTCATCCTTCTCCTTCTTCTCATCCTTCTCCTTCTCCTTCTTCTCATCCTTCTCCTTCTTCTCATCCTTCTTCTCATCCTTCTCCTTCTTCTCATCCTTCTCCTTCTTCTCATCCTTCTCCTTCTTCTCATCCTTCTCCTTCTCCTTCTTCTCATCCTTCTCCTTCTCCTTCTTCTCATCCTTCTCCTTCTCCTTCTTCTCATCCTTCTCCTTCTCCATCTTCTCATCCTTCTCCTTCTCCTTCTTCTCATCCTTCTCCTTCTCCTTCTCCTTCTCCTTCTTCTCATCCTTCTCCTTCTTCTCATCCTTCTCCTTCTCCTTCTTCTCATCCTTCTCCTTCTCCATCTTCTCATCCTTCTCCTTCTCCTTCTTCTCATCCTTCTCCTTCTCCTTCTCCTTCTTCTCATCCTTCTCCTCTTCTCATCCTTCTCCTTCTCCTTCTCATCCTTCTCCTTCTTCTCATCCTTCTCCTTCTCCTTCCTCATCTCCAAGGGCATTTAAATTAAAGGTACAGTGTTCTGCACTAATTTAAAGGCTCTCTGAAGCCTAGAAACCCTTTTTATAAGTCATCTTCGTAGCGAATAAATTCGCATCGAATCGAATTTCTTCCTGGAATTCGCCGAATCAGCCGAATCGAATTTTTGAATACTTCGCTCATCTCTAGCCATTTCCACTGCACCTTCACTAGGTCTACTAGATTATGATGAGCCCTTCAAACTCTTTGTGGCTGAGAGGCAGGGTCATGCAACAGGAGTTCTGGCACAACGCCATGGGGTTCGCCTCCGGCCTCTGGGTTATTACTCCTGCAGGCTAGACCCGGTTGCACGGGGTGGTCCCTCCTGTCTGAGGGCTGTCTTTGCTGCTCATCTTCTCCTGGATAAGACGGCAGACTTGGTCCTAGGACACCCCCTCACATTTTGGCCCCCCATGACATTACCGCAATACTGAACCAAACCCAACCAAAATATCTATCTGCTGCCAGGCATCTGCGACTACAAGGCTCCCTCCTCCTGCCTGATCATATTACCCTGGTCAGATGCACACAGATAAACCCTGCAACTCTTCTTCCTCTTCCAGAGGGGGGGGTAGAATAAACAGAAGAAGACACCGAAGACATGGCACCAGAGGATATGGCACATGACTGTTTGGAACTTATGCAGGCAGAAACTACACACCTACCAACAGTCCATGATACGCCCCTATCAAATCCTGACCTAATACTCTTTGTGGACGGATCCCGCTTTGCAGATAATGCTGGCACCTACCACACTGGATATGCTTTGACTACCGACACAATGGTACTGCAAGCTAGACCTCTTCCACCTTTTATGTCTGCACAAGAGGCTGAACTAAGGGCGCTCACCAAAGCCTGTGAGTTAACAAAAGGAAAGACAGCTAACATTTACACAGACTCCAGATATGCACTGGGCGTTGCACTTGACTTTGGTCTAATCTGGAAAATGAGGGGCTTCCTCACGGCAGCTGGGACTCCTGTAAAGCATGGAAAGGCGATTGACCGCCTTATGGAAGCACTCTTACTACCAGCTCAAGTGGCCATACTGAAGGTGAAGGCCCACGGTAAATTGACCACTATGGAAGCAAAAGGAAATCAACTGGCAGACATGGCTGCTAAGCAAGCTGCAGTCAGGGAGCAGGAAGAGGATGAAGAGATGTGCAGTGAGGTGGTGCCTGTGTTAATTCATCAGCACAAGGACAGCCAACTCCAGGAAGCCCAGGATAACGCTTCAGAAGCAGAAAGGAAGGAGTGGATACAGAAAGGAGCAGTTGAGGACAAAGGGTTGTGGGTAGTGGGGAAGAAGTTTTTACTCCCCAGATCCTTATATCCGGCCACAGTGCAGTGGGCACATGGAGCATCACACCTGTCCAAGATGCTAATGAACTCTTTGATCAATAAATACTACGTGGCACCCGGAATTACGGCTTACACAGACAGATTCTATAAGTCTTGTGTTGTGTGTGCCAAGTGCAACCCTGGAAGACCTGAGAAACCTCCAAGCAAACATCTGGCTTAGTCTGCAGATATGGGGTGCCCGAGGTGGTTGAAAGCAATCAGGGACCGGCTTTTACTGCCAATGTCACAAAAGAGATCTGGGGGGCTCTGGGGGTCACACTTGCTTTTCACACACCCTATCATCCCCAGAGTAGTGGGAAGGTAGAGCACCTGAATGGGGTCCTAAAGTCAAGAATGTTAAAAATGGCCCAAGAGGTAGGCATGGGATGGCCGGACAGCCTGCCTATCGCTCTCTTCAGTGTTAGATACACACAAAGGGGAAGTCATGGGTTGTCTCCCTATGAGATTTTGTTTGGGTCCGCCCCTAGACTGGGTACCTACTATCCTCAACAATTACAATTGCAGTCTGACTCATTGACAAAGTATGTGATATCTTTGGCACGTGTGTTGACTAATATCCATGCGCAAGTTTTCTCCTCCATTCCAGATCCTGAGGCGGACATAGGAACACACACTGTACAACCTGGAGACTGAGTCTTGGTCAAGAAGTTTCTGTGAAACCATACATTGGAACCCAGATACGGAACCTAGATATGGTCCTTTCCAGGTGCTCCTGGTGACTGCCACCTCAGTGAAGCTAGAAGGAAAGAGTACCTGGATCCACGCCTCTCACTGCAAGAAAGCTGCACCCCCAGAAGACAACTAGAAACATGAGAGTATACGCATATATCCTTTTGTATGTGCTTTGGGGAATGGGTAGGGGACAAAGAGTGGCAATCACAAGGGAAGGTGGGACACCCGAACAGAGTGGCCTGATAACATTTTGGTACAATTCTTCCAACACTCGTGTGGCCACTTTCACCTTTGACTTTTGCTACATAGCGTCTTGTCCGAAACAACCTTGGCAGTGTACTATGTATCAGGATCACTCCAGTAGTATATATATATGTGTGACGGATGACTATTGGGGAGACGAGTGCGGATACTGGGGCTCAGTAGGATGAAATACGGGGCCTGACTGGGGGTATAAACCACTAAGTGCTTTAAACCGTAAAGGTAAGAATGGGAAGAGCCTAATTGATAGATTGACTATACTTAAAACAGGCACATGTTCATATGAAAAACCAACAGGGAGAACTATGCCACTCACCCTCACCATAGAGAACCCCAGCCCAGGAGATGAGGGGCTTTACTGGTTGCGACACTGGTTGGCAGGGGCACATGGGGGAATGATGGGAAAATTCTGGATAAAGGATATGTATGGGTCAAAACGATGGGAATCTTCCAGAAATACCGCTTCCACCCACAACCCACTGATGCCAAAGATCAAAACGTTGGCAGAGATGGTGGCCATAGCAAACCCTACATACGAAGATACCATAGCAGTAGAAACCGGCCTCTCAGACACTAATCTGTGGTGATCAGAAGATTAGGACCCGACTGACAGGGAAATGGAGAGGGGAATGTACCCTTGCCAAGGCCATAATGCCATTGCATATCCCCACTGGGGACATGGGGGAGTGATGGGAAAATTCTGGATAAGGGATATGTATAGATCAAACCGATGGGAATCTTCCAGAGATATCGCTCCCACCTATAACCCACTTATGCCAAAAATCAAAACGTTGGCAGAGATGGTGGCCATAGCAAACCCTACGTACAAAGATACCATGGCAGTAGAAACCGGCCTCTCAGACACCAATCTTTGGTTAGAATGGATGAGATACAATGCAAACTCGCATAATAAGTCCAACTGCTATGTGTGTGGACATGCCAGACCACATCTGGGGACGGTGCCACTAACCCTACCAGATTCCATAGAGGAGTGTGTCTTAAGCCTGTATACTAACATCTCTACGAACCAGTCTTTATGTGAGGACTGGAAGAAGCGTTACCCCCTAGTCCAAGGAGACGAAAAGGCCCCAAATGGTTTAACTATATATCTCAGTAATTATACCTGCTATGCCAACTACGATGGAGGAGGAAGGTTCCTGGGGAATTTCACAAAGGGATTCTGCGCTACTTATAGTACAGCCCGGTTGGATCTAACCCAGAACCAGGTCATATCATTGGGGGATATTTTCTGGATCTGTGGTGATCAAAAGATTAGGACCCGATTGGCAGGAAAATGGAAGGGAGAATGCACCCTTGCCAAGGCTATAATGCCGCTACATATCCTCTCAGATCCATTACTTAAGGGGGCGCCCAACCCCCCTCGTGCAACCAAGCAGAAACGAAGTGCCCCACAAGGGAGTTTTGACCCCCATGTCTATATAGACGCAATAGGAGTCCCAAGGGGGGTACCCAATGAATTCAAGGCCAGAGACCAGGTGGCCGCAGGATTTGAATCCCTATTCCTCTTCATCACTGAGAACAAGAATGTAGATTGGATAAACTACATTTACTATAATCAACAACGGTTTGTAAATTACACACGAGATGCCCTAAAGGGGATAGCAGCACAGTTGGAGGTTACTTCTAACATGGTCTTTCAAAATCGTATGACACTCGATATGTTATTAGCTGAAAAAGGGGGGGTCTGTAAAATGATACCAAAGACCATGACCTGCTGTACATATATCCCAGATAACACAGGCCCAAATGGGAAGGTGACACTGGCCATCAAGAGGTTGGAGGATCTGTCAAATGAACTTAAGGAAAACTCAGGTATTACACATCCCTGGGATCAGTGGTTTGGATGGCTGAGTGGCTGGCAGAAAGCCCTCGCCCAAGCAGGGGTGGTTATCCTGGGTATTATCATTCTAATGGTAGTAGTCGCCTGCTGTGTGATCCCTTGCATTAAGAGGCTAATAGGAAAACTGTGAATGAGATTCCCCTACATTCCTGAACTATAACAATGTTGAACTCCCCTGTAAAGAAAGGGAATCCTATACTCCCTTACAGACCGTGGCCCCTGACCATCATATTTCAGCCTTATAAAAAAAGGGAATGCTACAATTTCCCCCCTTAACAGACAACTATAAGCAGGGAAAGACAGTGCCTGACTGTGGCCTTCTCAGGATGCATCGAGACTCTAGGGATGGATTACCCACTCGGGGCTCTATATGCGTCTTAAAAGAGTTCCAAGGGGGGGCCACCAGGCAGTTAGGACATCAGAAGACATAGGGACAGTCAGGAATAAAATAGCCATTTTAAGGGGGGATTGTAGTGGATTGTGATAGACAGTCCACGTTTTATTAGATGATCAGTAAAATGACAATTTTATAGTCTTGCTACTTTCTGCTTCTTGCTCTTTAAATTCCTTACTCTCTTAAGTAAACAATCAGATATAAGTTGACAGAACAATGATGATAATTAAGATGGCGCCTTCATCCGGAGTCTCACCCTAGGTGACTCATTAGGAGAAAAGTATCTTTTAACATAAACAACCCCCATTCAACCCCCATAAAAGGGAATGAGTCGTTTTGGGGACAATGATTGGAAGATATCAACACGGATGGAAGAATACACAGAAACTCAGTGGACTTTTCACCCAATCAATGTATATGCTTTGCCTGCATCATAAGACCTATAAATGATACTGTTAGTTCCTCAATAAAATAGAATTTTAGGAAGTTGGCAAACTGCAAACAGAGTCAGTGACTTTCTTCCACGTGTACGTAATTCTATATCAATTTGGCTCACTGGTAGATCACAGTAAATGGTCTGTAGGTGACCCAATGGTCTGTAGGTGACCTAGTCCAAAACACAACGGTTCATTGATACAACCTTGACAAAGACAATGTTTTTCCAAAAAGACATATTCTGAACTCCATTCTGAAACAGATGTGGATGACTACAAGGACTATACCTCTGCCTCTGATATGTGAACTATATGATGGACCTTGGTGAAATCCTGGAAGCCGAGGTGCAGAAAGATCATTTATGCTTGCCTATAAAGGGTTACTTAAGAAACTGTATTTTTGAAATACATGCTAGCTACAAGTCATTTTCTTGTATGAAACTGCAAAGTGTGCAAATCTTTGTATCAATCTGCAAGGCTAGAACATGTCCTTGGTTCCCACCTGCTAGGCTAAGAGAAACATGTCATTGTTTAGAAAAAACTACAAGCTTGCTAAAATACTTCCTTGTATGAGAATGTAAAATGACTTCCTTATTAAGAATCTGTAAGACTTAGCTATACCTTCTTCTAGGATTTGACCAATAAAGGTAATGCCCAGACCGTTAGTCAACCAATCATGTCCAGAAGAAGTGGCTAAGTCAGCATCTTTGATATAAATCAGGAAATAACAGTCTATAAATACAGTCAGGTCCATAAATATTGGGACATTGACACAATTCTAACATTGTTGGCTCTATACACCACCACAATGGATTTGGAATTAAACGAACAAGATGTGCTTTAACTGCAGACTGTCAGCTTTAATTTGAGGGTATTTACATCCAAATCAGGTGAACGGTGTAGGAATTACAACAGTTTGCATATGTGCCTCCCACTTGTTAAGGGACCAAAAGTAATGGGACAGAATAATAATCATAAATCAAACTTTCACTTTTTAATACTTGGTTGCAAATCCTTTGCAGTCAATTACAGCCTGAAGTCTGGAACACATAGACATCACCAGACGCTGGGTTTCATCCCTGGTGATGCTCTGCCAGGCCTCTACTGCAACTGTCTTCAGTTCCTGCTTGTTCTTGGGGCATTTTCCCTTCAGTTTCGTCTTCAGCAAGTATAATGCATGCTCAATCGGATTCAGGTCAGGTGATTGACTTGGCCATTGCATAACATTCCACTTCTTTCCCTTAAAAACTCTTTGGTTGCTTTTGCAGTATCAAACACAACAAACACTTTACTCCTGCGCTAGGAAAGGCCTCAGTAGACTCAATTGGAATGTTCTGGAATTTTCTTGAATATGCACTGCTTGCTGCCCTCAGCAGACCGGGGTGGTCCAAATACACTGGATGCAAATGGAGAAACAGTAAAAGAGCGCACCGACCTAGTGCATTATCGTTTAAAATAATTTATTGAAGAAATAAAGTAAGTATCATACTCACAATGGACATATTAACACAGGCATGTCAAACTGAACAAGATGTATGATTCAAACAACATCTGAGTCCATACGATGGAACCCTGAATGACCAACTGGCTAATGCGTTTCGGGGACACAACCTCTTCCTCAGAGCCAACACTACAGGAGTCTGCACTTCTTTTTATATAAGTTACTAAGTGATAACAAAAGGGCTGTATCAGAACCACCCAAAGGCGGAGCCTGACATCACATGACCCGTTAGCATCAAAATACAACAAAAAAAAAAATATAAAAAAATAAAATAAAAAAAAATTAATTAATTAAATAATAATATATATATAATAATTAAATGATGATTAAGAACTGTATTATAGAAACATAATAAATATAATAAATGTGTAAACACTTACACTTATAGGAAGGTCATAGGTGGTGTATGATGAGAAAAGAAAAAAAAAAGAAAAGAAAGAAAAAAAAAAAAAAAATATATATATATATATATATATATATATATATAATGAAAATATATAATATAAAGGAAGGTGAATTGTAAATAGGGTTTGCCAACATGTGTGAACCACTGCCATGTAGCTGAATAATGATAATAGACTGTAGAATGAGATGAGATGATAGTGGAATGAGATGTTCAAAATGGTATACAACATGTGGGGCTGGAGCGCACACCAGCATGTGCGACCCACTACCACGTTGCAGGACTCTGACAAACAAACCGAGGTCAGCTGGACGTGGAGAAGCTCTCATGTGTCCTGGCTGTCAGATTCAGTAACGGCAGCCAATGGGCTGCTGGCCCGAGATCACATGGGCTGAATATCGTGGGAGGTGGGCGGATCCATATGCGGTCCATCTGCACTCCATCCAGGGCCAAAGAGAGCCAGTCGTGAGGGCATTGGCTCTCACATGGGGGCTTGGTTGTAAACTCCTCCCGAGGGAGGCAGGAACAACCTCACTGCATATGCAATCCACCACGAGCCAGCACGAATGAAGTGAACAGCTGCCATGATAGTGTAGGCAGCATTGACACTGCTGCTGTGAGGACAAGTGGGTGGAAAGGAGGGGGGCTGATCTAAGTGCAGACCATCGGAGCTCCATCCAGAGCCAGTGAAATCCTCACATTATATTATAGCAAACCCCTCTCAGAGGAGGCGGGAGTCAACGGGAGGCGGGAGTTCCAAACAGTTGTTTTGGCCACGCCTAATGTTTTTGCTATCTCTCTGATGGGTTTGTTTTGTTTTTTCAGCCTAACGATGGCTTGCTTCACTGATAGTGACAGCTCTTTGGATCTCATCTTGAGAGTTGACAGCAACAGATTCCAAATGCAAATAGCACACTTGAAATGAACTCTGGACCTTTTATCTGCTCACTGTAATTGGGATAATGAGGGAATAACACACACCTGGCCATGGAACAGCTGAGAAGCCAATTGTCCCATTACTTTTGGTCCCTTAACAAGTGGGAGGCACATATGCAAACTGTTGTAATTCCTACACCGTTCACCTGATTTGGATGTAAATACCCTCAAATTAAAGCTGACAGTCTGCAGTTAAAGCACATCTTGTTCCTTTCATTTCAAATCCATTGTGGTGGGGTATAGAGCCAAAAATGTTACAATTGTGTCCATGTCCCAATATTTATGGACCTGACTGTATGTAGATTAATTGTTGCCAGGCAGACAAGTCAGGATAAATGTCATTGTACTTGTAGCGGAGGAAATTAATCCTATCTGTGACTGCTGAAAGCTACTGACTTGCATCTCCTCTGAACCCTGACACATGGACAGTGAGGGATTTCAGCCCCTCCCTTCTCCACTCAGGCTGTAATAAAGAGAGAGCCAATCAGAAGAGTCATTAAAGGAGCCAATGACAGGGACTTTCTCAAGCAGGAGGTGCAGCTGCAAAGCATTGTGGAATATGCAGTCTTGAACAGAAACAATCTGATAGGCTTATAAAGAAATAGAACAAGGTAGCAGTCTGGACCTAGCAGAGAAGTGCTCAGGGTCAGTTCACGGCATGCTGAGTTATCTGCATCAGTCAGGGGAACATCCAAACTGAGAGATGTAGACCTACAATACAGAAGCGCTCATCATGAGGTGACCACAAGAGCCTGTCATTTCCAGGACGATCGTTTGAGCCTTTGTCACAGGATCTGGTGAGAGGGATTTTGCCCACTGGCAGATGACTGGAACACTGCACACATACAGAGACATTACACTTTGCCCATACTCACCAGGCACTGGGATATGTAGATGGCCCTGCTGAACAGACACAGTGTTTGCTATGCTATACAAATACTGCCACAGGATTACAATTATACTTTACCATAGGAGTTTAAGTGCACCAACAAAAGTGGCTCGCTGAAGATCCCAAGATTAATCCTGTTACCAAGAGACTGAAGTTACTGGTGCCATACGAGCACGCGCATGCGTATTCAGGCCTCTATACTGCATGGTGTGTGAGGGAATAGCTTTACCTTGGAAAGTAGCTATTAAGCATTAGTTGGGTACAGTGTTTGCCTACTGGGCTTGTGGTGTCAGGGGTTAGAAGGGAGAAGTCTGACACAACAGAGAGTCATTCTTCTGCTCTCCTCCTGCTTGGACATCATAGAGCCAAATTTATGTAAAGGGGTTTAGACCCACTTTGAGGGCGCCATGTAAGTGTTTGCCTCTGCTCTTGGGGTTATTCACGGTTGGAATCCCCTGAAAGCAGCCTGAGTGTAAAAGTGAGCTATATTGCTTTCGGTCACAGTATTTGCTGTTCTCTTGATTAACCTAACGAATACCTGTTGTTAATGTTTATTATTTCCCATAGAGGTCTACAGTAAAGATGATCTCTGTGTTTTATTATAAAGTGTGTGCTTTTCATTGGTCCTTGTACTTCACTATTGCCAGGAGTGTCAGTTGGGGCTGAGACAGTTCTTGCGGTTTTCGAGGCAGAGTGGCGGAGTGAACAAACTTAAGCAGCCCCTTCAGGGGTATCGCTGGGTGTGGTCTGAGGTGGATTCCTCTCACATGAACATCCCCAGGAAGAAAGGTGCCGAAAGACCCATGGCCACGGGCTATTATAGCACCCCAGGCACGGCGCGTCTACGTCAGAACGTATGACGTCACCGCGTCCGGCCTTTGGTGGTGACGCCGGAGGCGCAGTGGGATAGGCCCACTCAGGCGCACCAAACATGCCGCGAACGTCCCACGCAAAAGGGGCAAGGGACGTCGCGGCCAACGGCCGCTCATCAGGCCAAGGGAGGATAGGCCCCAATACCCAGGGCAAAGAGGAGCAAATGCAGGTCCGGCCTCTAGGAGTCAGGAGGAATATGGAAACCAGACACATATAATTAGCAACAAAGGACAGCCTCAATAGAAATCAATAATACAACATATGGTACAATTTACACAAAAATAGAAATATATACTGGTGACATAATATAGTCCATAAAAAAAGGCTACAGCATGGCAAAGAAATCATGGGAATGAGACAAAGAATAACCATAGGAGATCCCTGCAGCACTCTCCAACAGAATTCAAAGATTACAGTCAAAAACACACAGGGTACCATAAGGACCCAGGAAAGCAGGAAAAACCATACATTGGAAACATCTAGATATTTACAGACAGTCATATCTATAACTGAAGTCCATATATATCCAAATGGGAATACTTAAATTGGACATCTAATAATGTGCAAACCCATTATACAGTTTAATAATACAAGCCAGTAATAGATACATAGACCTATCATCGCCATTTATAGTGGCTTATAGAAATGGTTTATAAGATATTATCTCATTTAAACCTGGATAATGAGTTGCATTAAGACATTCTATCCACATAGTTTCCTTACGTAGTAATTTTTTATCCCAATTACCCCCACGTGGATCTTTGGTAACCACCTCCAGTACAGTAAATTTTGCCTGTGATGTTTTAAATTTGTGATACAATCCAAGGTGGCGACTAATGGGGGTAACAATCTTAGCATTGGAAGAATAATAAATGTGATCATGTATTCTCTGGTTAAACTGACGTATAGTCTTACCCACATAGTAAGCTCCACATGTACATAACATGTGATAAATCACTCCCTTAGTTTCACAGTTGGCCTGGAATTTAGGGCAGAGTAGTTCCCCATTAGTTAGTTGGAAATAGGAGGTCTTTTGATACTTGGCACACATAAATTCTATATGTAAGTTCTATGATATATTTATTTGGATATTTACATGTCTATGATGCAAGCTGTTACAGCTAATATACTTATATGTATATGTCTTCCTTTTTAGATTTTATAATTCAGCCCATGAAGAAGCGATTGTTGTCCTGAATAATGTTGGGCCATTCTTCTAGAAGCTTAATGTCCCTCACCAACCCATAGGACTTTTCCTGGTGGTTACAGTATGTCTTATCATTGGTCTTGCTCCTTTGGTATGGTGGGATGTGTGACATGGTCCGCAGGGACATTGTACAATGGAAATTTTAAATTAAATTT
The DNA here is from genome assembly GCF_062004578.1 of Staurois parvus. Classification (NCBI taxonomy): domain Eukaryota; kingdom Metazoa; phylum Chordata; class Amphibia; order Anura; family Ranidae; genus Staurois; species Staurois parvus. The sequence continues at coordinate 237,320 of NW_028318402.1, read as the reverse complement.
TTTTTTTGTCATGACTTTTTGTCATAATAAAGTACAATTGATTTTTACTAATATGTGTATATGTATTCTGTGCCTTTAAAGTCCATTTTTCCCTTTGCCTATTTCCCTTTTCCCCCTTTCTCAGGCTCCCTGAATCAGGACAGTGCTCCAAGCTGGAAGAAAGAGCCAGGAGGATACTGGTCAGAGAGGCTACCAAGAGGCCTACAGCAACTCTGAAGCAGTTGCAGGAATTGATGACAAAGTGTGGTCGTTGTGTGCATGTGAGAACAATATCACCAATTCTCCACAAATGTGGCGTGTATTGGAGGGTTGCAAGAAAAAAGCCACTCCTCAAGAAAGGCCACATGCAGTCACCACTGAGCTTTGCCAATATGCACCTTGAAGATTCTGAGGCCACATGGAAAAAGGTGTTCTAGCCAGATGAGTCTAAAATTGATTTATTTGGCCTCAACACTAAACGATATGTCAGTCAGAAATCCAAAACAGCTCACTTCCAAATAACACAAATCCTACAGTAAAGCATGGTGGTGGTAATTTCCTGTTATGGGGGGTTTCTCCGCAGCAGGGACTGAAGCACTTGTCAGGATAGAAGGAAAAATGGATGGGCAAAATAATGTCAAATTCTTAAGGAAAATCTGCTGCCCTCTGGCAGAAAGTTGTCAATGGGAAGAAGGTTTACCTTTCAGCATGTCAATGACCCAAAGCACACAGCAATAATGAGCCCACAGTAGTTGAAAGAGAAAAAGGTGAATGTCCGTGCATGGCATTGTCCGAGACCAGACTTAAACCCCATTGAAAAACTGTGGAATGGCTGTAGTTATTATTATTATTATTATACAGGATTTATATAGCGCCAACAGTTTGCGCAGCGCTTTACAATATAAGGGAGACGGTACAGTTACAATACTTTCAGTACAGGAGGAATAGGAGGGCCCTGCTCGTGGAGCTTACAATCTAAAGGAAGGGGGAGGCGATACAAAAGGTGATAGCTGTGGGGAATGATCTGGTGGACGTGATTCAAGTACAGTTCTTAGATGGAGGAGGGGTAGGCTTCCCCGAAGAAGTGAGTTTTCAAAGATCGCCTAAAGGAAGACAGGGTGGGGGCTGACCGGACATGCTGTGGTAGGGAGTTCCAGAGGATGGGAGAGGCTCTGGAGAAGTCCTGGAGGCGAGCATGGGAGGAGGTTATGAGGGAGCTAGAGAGGAGGATTTCATGGGAGGAGCAGAGTGGGCGATTTGGGCGGTATCTGTGGATGAGGTTGGTGATGTAGCTAGGGGCAGTGATGTGGATGGCTTTGTATGTTGTGGCTAGAATTTTGAATTTTATACGTTGGGTTGGTGGAAGCCAGTGGAGAGATTGGCAGAGAGGGGCAGCAGTCGCTGATCGGTTGGTAAGGTGTATGAGTCTAGCAGCAGCATTCATAATAGACTGAAGGGGGGATAGCCTGTGTAACGGTAGACCAGTGAGGAGGGAGTTGCAGTAATCGAGGCAGGATATAACCAAAGCATGGATAAGTTGTTTTGTGGTGTCATTGGTCAGGAAGGGGCGGATTTTGGAAATGTTCCGGAGGTTGAGGTGGCAGCATTTAGCCAGTGAGTGGATGTGGGGCCCAAAGGAGAGATCAGAGTCTAGGATTATGTCTAGCACCTTGGCATGAGGGGAAGGACCACTGGTTGTGCTGTTGATTTTAATGGTAAAGTTGTGAGTGGGGGAGGAAATATTACAAGCTCAGTTTTTGAAAGATTGAGTTTAAGGTAGTGATGTGGCATCCATGCTGATATGTCGCTTAGTAGATTTCTGATACGTGAGGAGATTGAGGGGGTGAGCTGGGGAGTGGAGCTATAGATCTGGGTGTCATCAGCATAGAGGTGGTATTGGAAGCCATAGGAGGTTATCAGTTGGCCCAGGGAGGAGGTATAGAGAGAGAAAAGGAGGGGCCCGAGAACAGAACCTTGGGGTACCCCAACAGAAAGAGGAAGCAGAGAGGAGGAGGAGTTGTATGTGACACTGAAAGTGTGCTGAGAAAGGTAAGAGGAGAACTAGGAGAGAGCAGAGTTAAGGAGGCCAGTGGAGTGGAGTTTACGGAGGAGGAGCGGGTGGTCAACTGTGTCAAAGGCAGCGGAGAGGTCAAGGAGTATGAGTATGGAGTAATGGCCGTTGGTTTTAGCAGTTAGTAGGTCATTAGTGAGTTTTAGTAGGGCAGTTTCTGTGGAATGTTGTGGGCGGAAGCCAGACTGTCAGGGATCAAGAAGGCTGTGGTCGGTGAGGTAGCAGATCATACGGTTGTGAACAAGGCGCTCGAGAAGCTAGGAGGCAAACGGGAGCAGGGAGATGGGTCTTAAGTTATTCAAACAGGTGGGGTCCAGCGAGGGTTTTTTGAGGATGGGGGTAACCAGTGCATGTTTGAGTGGGGAGGGAAAGGTTCCCATGGCGAGTGAGAGGTTGAAGATATGGGTTAGAGAGTTTAGGATAGAGCAGGAAGGAGGCTGCAACAGTCGTGAGGGGACAGGATCCAGGGGACAGGTGGTGAAGTGGGCCTTGGAAAGGAGTTCGGTAACTTCCTTGGTGGTAACAGGGTCGAAGGAGAAGAGTGTAGAGTTTGGTGTTGGGCCTGGTATGTTGGTTAGAGGAGGGAGCTTGACACTGGAGATCTCATCACGAATTGTGTCGATCTTCTTCTTGAAGTGCCTGGCAATCTCCTGTGCAGTAAGTAAGTTGGTGGGTGGAGGCAGTGGGGGGTGGAGTAAGGAATTAAGGGTAGAGAAGAGTTGACGAGGATTGGATGAGAGGGTCTTGATGAGAGTGTTCTAGTAGGTTTGCTTAGCAGCGTGGAGGCTGGAGTTGTATTTGAGAAGAGCGGATTTGTAGAGGGTAAAGTTTTCCAGGGATTTATTTTTATGCCATGCTCGCTCAAGAGTGCGGCTACGTCTCTTGAGACTTCTGGTGTCATCTGTTTGCCAGGGCTGTGACAGGCGAGGCCTGGTTCTGCGTATAGAGAGAGGAGCAAGAGCGTCCAGGGAGGATGATAGATAGTTGTTGTAGGCAGATGTGGCCAGCTCTGGGCAGGACAGGGGTGCAATTTCATCATAGAGGCGCTCAGTAGCGGAGTGGAGAAGGTCAGGGCTGAGGTGATGGAGGTTTCTACAGGTAACGGTTGGCTGGTTGGAGGCATGAGAGGTAGGAGGCAGGGGGAGTGTGAAGCTGATAAAGTTGTGATCAGAGAGAGGAAAAGGGGTGTTAGAGAGGAATGGCTGTAATTAACCAATTGCCCTCCGGAAGATTTACCCCCCTTCATGAGCAGGCCATTTTTGCTATGCGGCACTGAGCTGCATTAACTGACAACTGACAGTCATATGATGCTGTATCCAAAATAAATGTATATCTATTTTTCACACAAATAGAGCTTTCTTTTGGTGGTATTTGATCACCACTGTTTTTTTATTTCCTAATATATGAAAGTAAAAAGACCGACAATTAAAAAGATAAAAAAAAAATATATATATATATATATATATATTTTTTTTTACTTTCTGCTATAAAATGTATGACATAAAAGAAATCTAAACAAATCTCATCAAATAGCGGCCCAGGTGTATTAGTCAGAGGGTCAAATTGTGGTCAGAGTTGAGAGGCTCTGCAGATCATACTTCCTCCTATACTAGGACTTTGGAGAACTTTCTAGAAAAAGTGGGAGGAGGTGAGAAGTGGGTGATCTGCACTTCTGAGGGATACTGCCCAATCCACAATAGGAGACTTGCAAGGGGCCAGGACAGCCCTTAAAAGTGACATAACCTGCTCAGCAGCAGAAGAGTTCAAGTGGAAGATGAGGAGGTGAAGCTGGAGAGCAGGGGCCTGGGAGGGGGCCTAGTTGGGAGAGAGGGTCACCTACAGGCAGAGAAGCTTAGAAGGAGGAAAGCTCAGGACTTCACCGGCCCCCAGAGCGAGGACTTCCTGTACAGCAGGGAAGGAACAGCCCAGCTAGAAGGCCTGGTAGCAGCCACCAACCCACCATCAGCACAGGAGGAAGGACTGAGTGAGTAGACCTGGTCAAGCAAAGGGAAAGAGGCACTTTGGAGGGAAACTAAATTCGCTTTTTTCCCGGGACTGTTCACATTGCAGTGGTAGGCACTGGATTCCCTGCCCAGGAAAAACCCAGTACAGCTGGATGAGGAGAAGATTCATCTAGGGCATTGGTCTCCAAACTGTGGCCCATGGGCCAAATGCAGCCCTTTTCTTGCCTCTATGTGGCCCTCAGGATACTATTCCTCCAACTGATACCAATAAGGAGGCATCATTTCTACTACTGGCACCAACTATGGGGCATTTTTCCTTCCACTGACACCAAGGATGGGGCACAATTCCTCCCACTGATCTAAACAATTAGGTACTATTCCTCCAGGGAATACCCTTGTTGATCCAGGGATTGTCCAATTGCCTCTAGAGGGATCAGGAAGGAATTTTTTTCCCTGTAAGAGCATATTGGATCATGCTTTGCTGTTTTTTTTGCCTTCCTCTGGATCAACTGTGGGTATAGGATTATAATTATAACTTTTTTTTTGTGGTTGAACTGGATGGAATTTTGTCTTTTTTTCAGCCAGATTATGTAACTATGCCCAAGGACTTACAACTTGCATAGGGACTTGGACATGTCACATTTTCTGTTACACTGCACAAGTACATATGATTAGATAACTGTTGCTTTTTTGTGCATGCTAATGGCCTTAGATCTTTGGCCTGTAGTCTATGAATTAATGCATATAGCCAAGGTCTAACACATTTGGAAGGCGCATTTGCCTGCTAATCCGGTACAATCACTTGAGGCATTCATGAAGAGACAGATTGAATAGGCGTGCCCTTTTTTGGATTGGGCATGCTAACAATACAACCTATGTTATATAGAGAATGACAAACTGATAAAGCGAGCGCTAAATCTAATTGGTGGAATAAGCAGCTGAACACACTAAAAGGTGAACCACAATGCCTTTAGGTAACAGAGTAAATATCGGTGCAGCGCTAGATGTTAAACAAAAAAACCTGATTTATGTTTTATAAACGCATGTGTAAGATAAATGCATTATGCATATGCATAGTAATCATAAAAGGTAGCGAAAGTACACTAAAAATGAATTAATTAATATGATCATAAAAAACGCATGATCATGACATGCGTAGAAGTATCCTAATGTCCAAATATCTAAGGATCAGGTGCAATCTTCAAAAAGCTTGTATGGAGTCTCAAAATGTTTGTTCTTCTTGGGATGATGTAATAAATGTACAGAATGCGCACTTACCAGATGTGCTAATTAAAAGCGCGTTGTTTATAGTATTCCTGGTATGAAGAGGTCCCTCGAGTGTAGATGAAGATGCAGCCTGGGGGTGGATGATCCTCCTCTAAGTGCTGGGGTACACTGGTCTATACAGGTAACTTAACCTCTTCAGGGTGCCGGAATACTAACTGGAAGTGGTGCTGGGGGATTTAAGATGCTCAGTGCAGAGCAAACATTAGGAATATCCCATAGTGTAGTATTATAAAAGTACTTTATTGGTAATAATAAAAGTTGTATTTAAAAACGTACAAAAAGAACTGTAGTATTATAGAAGTGCCACATAAGGTTCGCTTATATAAAACACATGAACAACTGACCAGCTGGAAATATGAAGTGGCCGTCAGATCCCCGTGATCCGACGGCTTGACGTCAACGGCTTACAAGGGCTGCTCCTTAACGCGTTTCAAACTCAGCGTTCATTCTCAAAAGGGGTATGCCTGTGTGCAGCCTGACGTCTCAATGCAGCTATTTATAGCATCAGAAAATTTGAAAAAAGCTCCAAAAATGCCAAAAACCCAATTCATTCATTTTTAGTGTACTTTCAGTGTACTTTCGCTACCTTTCATGATTACTATGCATATGCATAATGCATTTATCTTACACATGCGTTTATAAAACATAGATCAGGTTTTTTTGTTTAACATCTAGCGCTACACCCATATTTACTATGTTATATAGAGGACTGCAGTAGTGGGGGGGATTGCTTGGCCTGAGAAAGGGCCATATTTTTTGCTGTCAGTCCTTGGTGGCCTACTTTTTTTTGGGGGGGGGGGGGAGAATGAGAATAGTGCGTAATGACCAACACCCCATGTTTGATGAATGTTTGCTGTAATTGTTGTGCATTTGTTCCTCAAAAGTGGGTTTTTGTAAGTATGGCTTCAATTTTGTGTGTGTTTTTCCAGTCTGACCATGCATTTATGGTTTGTGAGCCTCTGTTTAACTGGTTTTGTTACTAACGTCACTTGTTCTATTTTTACAACGCCTGACATACAGTAGTTTGCTTAATCATTTAGACAGCTTCCTGCTTTTCCTGCTTATGGGAGTGGGGAGGGCTTGGCGCTATGTGGTTTTTTTTTGTTTGTTTTTTTTGTTTATACCCTGTTTTGTTTATACCCTGTTTTGTTTATACCCTGTTTTGTTTATACTCTGTTTTGTTTGAGCACCTAACCAATTGATATGGGTGGAATGGTGAGATCTGTTGTAAATGTTGTTGTGAAATGTTTTGTTTGGTTATTGACCTAACTTTGTTCCCAGCTGTACATTGTGTTCAGTTGTACATACTGTGAGCTCTTATGAGCAGGGCCCTTCTAACCCCATTGTAAAGTGCTGAGCAAAATGTAGCACCATAAATACCGTTGTTTTTTTTACACAAGTAAATGAAGCTACCGTATTTTTCGCTCCATAAGACGCACCTGACCATAAGACGCACCTAGGTTTTAGAGGCAGAAAACAGGAAAAAAAAATTCTGAACTAATGGACTGCGGCCACAGTACAGGAGATGACCAGAGACTATGGACACAGTACAGGGATGACCAGAGACTGCGGACATAGTACAGGAGATGACCAGAGACTGCGGACACAGTACAGGGATGACCAGAGACTGCGGACACAGTACAGGAGATGACCAGAGACTGCGGACACAGTACAGGGATGACCAGAGACTGCGGACACAGTACAGGAGATGACCAGAGACTGCGGACACAGTACAGGGATGACCAGAGACTGCGGACACAGTACAGGGATGACCAGAGACTGCGGACACAGTACAGGGATGACCAGAGACTGCGGACACAGTACAGGGATGACCAGAGACTGCGGACAGTACAGGGATGACCAGAGACTGCGGACAGCACAGGGATGACCAGAGACTGTGGATAGTACAGGGGATGACTGCTGACCTTTGGGGAGGGGGGGAGCGGGTACCTGAATTTGACAGGTACCCGCTCCCACTTCCGCGGAGTTGTTCTTTCATCTTACCTGTTCCTCTATCCAGCCGCGCGCTGTCTTCCCGGCTTCTGTAATGGCGCTCGGCATGACAGCCGGGTGCCCAGTGCGCATGAGCGAGAAGCACTTGCGCTTTGTGATTGGTCCGGCGGCTTCTGGGATCTGTCATGTGTCCCAGGTGCCGCCTTACCATTCACAAAAAGCACCGCTTCCTGCGCATGCGCACTTGGCACCCGGCTGTCATGCCCACACTACAGAAGCCGGGAAGACCGCGCCGCTGGATAGAGGAACGGGTAAGATGAAAGAACAACTCCACGGAAGTGGGAGCGGGTATCTGTCAAATTCAGGTACCCGCTCCCCCCCCCTCCCCAAAGGTCAGCAGTCATCTCTATAAGGTCCCGCTGTAGAGCTGAGCGGCCGGCCCGGTATTCTGACACGGCGGCAGTGGAAATACCGGACCGGCCGCTCCATATTCGCTCCATAAGACGCACTGACATTTTCCCCCGTTTTGGGGGGAAAAAAGTGCGTCTTATGGTGCGAAAAATACAGTAATTGTGTTGCTGCTGTCAAACTTAATGTAGCATATTAAGCTATTTCTGTATTAAATCAGTGAACTTTTTTTTCTCAAGTGGAATGTATTGTTAACATCCATACAAATAAGTCTACAAAATAAACCTTTTATTCTGTATACAAGCAAGGTGTTAAATAAAAATACCCCCTTCGAGAAAAATAAAAAAAACCTTTAACAGCTCCAAAGTGTATTTTCAGCTTCCATTGAATTCATTTGGTGGACAGGTATAGTCTTTAATATGTCAACCCGGGCCTTGGTTTCTTTTTTAAATCCACCAGTTGCAATCTGAAGAACACCAATCAATCTGTAAATAAAGTCAAATAGTTGTCATAATAAATGTATTAAACACAAAAGGAAATCTATTTGCATATGTGGGAGCCATGAGTGCACATAAAAATTATCGCACACAAATAGTCTCAGGACCAGCTCCCGGACCGCAACTGCGTCATCGCATTTGTGGATGTACATTCGCATGCACCCTGAGACCAAGAAATGTCAGTTTCTAGGCCAAACGTAAACACACAGCAGCTGAAGGCAGGTGACACCAAACTTGGAAACGCAGGAACAACAAACAGGTTTCAATTGTGTGTATTTATTTGTGCCAAGGACCACTTCTGGCAATGATGGCTGACGAGGAGGAGGCGCTGCTGCTGGAACTGGCTTTGTTTGCAAGAACCTTCTGCAAAACAGAGAGGAGGAACACAGCCAAGTGTCTTCAGAAGCCACGGGTTTTTTCCACCATGTGCATACTTGGAAAGCATGCAGGACTCTGATGTCTATTACAGATTTTGCTTAGAGAAGAAGCAAATATACACCTCTATGAGCTCACGTTCATACATACTAGTGCCAACTACCCTACCAGTATGTCTTTGGAGTGTGGGTTAGAAACAGGCACAGGGAGAACATGCAAACTCAAGGCACGTGGTTCCATGGTTGTAATTTGAACCAATGACCCTAGTATTACTAGGCAGACATGCTAGACACTATGCTGCCCTTAACAGTAAGTAGAATATATAGTAGTACCATGATTCAAGAATTTGGATATATAATTAAAAGTAGATAGTATAAAAAAATCGAATTAGACATTAAAAATTATTTGTCATATAATCAGAGATATAACTGTCATAGATTTGAAGGGGAGCCCCATGGGCAAATACAAAAAAAGTGTGGCTTCCCCTCCAAATCACTAACACACCCTTATCTGAGCATACAGTCCTGCAGGCCAGGAAAGAGAGAACTGCAAGACTCCCTCATATTAGTTCAGGTACTTGTATAGCACTGTCAATTTACACAGCACTTTACATATTTATTGTACATTCATATCAGTCCCTGCCTTCTAGGAGCTTACAATCTAAAGTCCCGAACTCACATTCATATATTAGGGACAATTTAGACAGGAGCAAAAACAGTTCACAGCATGTCTTTGAAGTGTGGGAGGAACCCCATGGAGGCAGAACTTGCAAACTCCATGCATTTAGTGCCATGGGTAGGATTTCAACCAGCAACCCTAGTGCTGTTAGGCAGAAGTACTAACCTCTAAGCCACAATGCTGACCATACTATTGAGTGTACAGTAGTACCAATATTCAATAATTAAATATATAATTATAAATAGATATTCTAAGAAAATTCAAATTAGACATTAAAAATTATTAGTCATATAACAAGATGGCATGATGGGTAAATGGTTAGAACGTCCGCCTGGCAGTACTTGGGTCGTTGGTTTGAATCCCAACCAAGACACCACCTGCCTGGAGTTTGCATGTTCTCCCTGTGCCTGTGTGGGTTTCCTCCCACCCTCCAAAGACATGCTGGTAGGTTATTTGGATCCTGTCTAAATTGGCCCTATTAAGTGTATGAATGTGAGTTAGGGACCTTAGATTGTACATCCCTTGAGGGTTAGGGAGTGATGTGAATGTACAATATATATGTATGTAAAGCGCTGCATAAATTGACGGCGCTATATAAGTACCTGAAATAAATAAAATAATATAACTGAAATGTTTAGATATATATTTAACATTAGAAAATAGTATGCATTACTCTGTAACATTCATTAAAAATGCATTTGTTTGCAGAACATGTAAAAAAACACAATAAGTTAAAAATAGAATTAGCATCAAAAGAAGCCAAACAATATATCACACCTGCCAATTGTTTCTTTTTACACACACACAAAGATATAGGATCTTGGCTTAATCCTTCGCTCCTACACCTTCTAGGGTCCAAGTTTACCATTGCCTACTATGTAAACTTGACTATGCCGATTCGGCATTTACTAAAAGTCATTTTCCAAGGTGAAATCACTTTTCCATTCACCACAACAAGGTCTTAATTGTTTCAGTTAGGTGCAGTTTGGTGTCTAACTTCTATTGCTTCACCGTATTCTTTTCTTTTAACAGTTGCATTTATTAAATTCGTACAAAAGTAGAACAAAGCAAGACACATAAGAACAGGCAAACTTATGGCAAGCAGTAGCAATACAATACACATGACATTCCAATGGTAAAGATCATACTGAGCCAACTGGGCATCCTGGGTGAATGGAGGGGGGGGAGAGAATAGAGAAAAATGGGGAAGAGAAGGAATACCTAGGGGAGGGGGGAAAAAGGGAAGAGAAAGGGGGAGAAGAAGGATAAGGCCAAGGAGAAAAGGCAAATCATAAGCATAAACAATAACAAAGCAAATAAACATCACAAACTGGACATACCCACAAGAGAATCAACCAATGGTTATACCATTAGGCCTTGAGCCTCCACCAACCCAGCCCATATTTTATCAAATTTGGCTGGGCAATTACAGCTCATATAAGTAAGTTTGTATAGTGGAATCGCCCCATTGATTGCTGATTCCCAGCCCGAGACTGTCGGCAGAGCCGACTGATTCCATTTCAACAAAATTTCCCTCCTGGCTTAGTAAAAAGCATAGAAGACAAACAGTCGATTATGCTTAGATGTCTCCACGAGGTGCAAAAGACTGAGCAAGACAATCATTGGATCCATGGGAATAGACAGTTTACTTACAGTGGTAATGGTAGCACCCCTACCCAGAAGGGGAGAAGTTTGTAACAGTCCCAAAACATATGAAGAAATGTGCCCACCTCCATATCACAGCGAGGAAAAGTGTCCGATCTATCCGGATATACAGTTATGTTCAAAATAATAGCAGTCAGACATCACTAACCGGATCAATCACTGTTTTTGGTAGAAATGATATTTCTACATGGCAAATAATTTACTAGCAGGTGTAGTAGAGTAATAGAAATCCAACAGACCCAACAGTCATGACATGCATGCTGCTGATTCTGTGTAATTGAATCACTAATTGAAAGGGGCATGTTCAAAATAATAGCAGTGTGGAGTTCTATTAGTGAGGTCATTCATTCTTTGAAAAACAGGTGGCAATTATTGCCCTTATTTAAGGAAGGAAGGCAGCAAATGTTGTACATGCTGGTTACAGCGCATTTCTCTCTGAAATTCTGAGGAAAATGGGTCGTTCCAGACATTGTTCAGAAGAACAGCGTACCTTGATTAAAAAGTTGATTGGAGAGGGGAAAACATATAAAGAAGAAGTGCAGAAAATGATAGGCTGCTCAGCTAAAATTATTGCAAATGCTTTAAAATGGCAACCAAAATCTGAAAGACGTGGAAGAAAGAAAAACTACCATTCGAATGGATAGAAGAATAGCCAAAATGGCAAGGACTCAGCCAACAATCAGCTCCAGGAAGATGAAAGAAGGTGTGACGTTCCCTGTGAGTACTGTTACAATTAGAAGATGCCTATGTGAAGCCAAGCTATCTGCAAGAAGCCCCCGCAAAGTCCCACTGTTGAAAAAAAGACGTGCTGAAGAAGTTACAATTTGTCAAAGAGCACATTGACTGGCCTAAAGAGAAATGGCGCAACATTTTGTGGACTGATGAAAGTAAGATTGTTCTAGTGGCCGGAGACAGTTTGTCAGACGACCCCCAAACACTGAATTCAAGCCACAGTACACTGTGAAGACAGTGAAGCATGGTGGTGCAAGCATCATGATATGGGGATGTTTCTCATACTACGGTGTTGGGCCTATTTATCGCATACCAGGGATCATGGATCAGGTTGAATACATCAGAATACTTGAAGAGGCCATGCTGCCTTATGCTGAAGAGGAAATGCCCTTGAAATGGGTGTTCCAACAAGACAACGACCCCAAACACACCAGTAAACGTGCAACATCTTGGTTCCAGACCAACAAGATTGATGTTATGGAGTGGCCAGCCCAATCCCCGGATCTTAATCCAATAGAAAACTTGTGGGGTGACATCAAAAATGCAGTTTCTGAGGCAAAACCAAGAAATAGAGAAGAACTGTGGAATGTAGTCCAATCATCCTGGGCTGGAATACCTGATCACAGGGGCCAGAAGTTGGGTGACTCCATGCAACACAGATGTACAGCAGTTCTCAGAAACAGTGCGACTACAACCAAATATTCATTAAGTGATTCAAAGGAAAGCAAAATCTTCAAACATTTTTCAGTTTATATAGTGAATGTTTGAGTTTGTAAAGAAGAATACAAACACTGCTATTTTTTTGAACAGTCTAATATTCACTTTTCAGCACAAATTTGATATATATTTCTTCATGTTTTGATTTGGAATAGAATGTGTCGTGTTCCCAATGCATTTGTGTGGATGGAAATAAAAGCTATTAGAAGGATTTTGAGCTTTATTCACTTTTTTCAACACACTGCTATTATTTTGAACATAACTGTATCACTGCCAAGCGCCGAGGAGTGTAATATATTCTGTGGATAAATTTAAGCTGCATGAAGCGGTCTTTGGCTGAGATCATGGTAGGAAGGCGCTGTAGAAGACAATCCTCCCAATCATCCTCTGAAAGCGAGGGAAGGTCTGTATGCCACTTATCATAAAGCACCTGCATTCTAGGGGTAGAGAGGGGTATCAACAAGGAATGTAGAGTGGATAACGACTTAGGCAAATCCTCCATTAACAACAAGCATTCTACTGGATCTGTCTGGTCACTGGAGAAGGAAATTGAGCGGCCACTGCATGATGCAACTGTAAAAACCGAAAGAACATTCTATTAGGCAAGCCATGGTTACGCTTGAGTTTGTCAAAAGGGAGCAGAATGCCACTAGGCATAATGTGGTGCAACGTAGTAATGCCATATTGAGCCCACACCATTGGATCCAGTATTGTATGCAGATGGGGAAGGGCTGGGTTGCCCCAGAGTGGCGTGTGAGGGGAGTACGAGTTTTGCATCCAAAACTGAACTCTAGCCGGACTCCACACCCTCAGGGTCATCCGCATAGGAATAGTGATGGCCGACTTCACCTTATTATAAGTAAATCAGCCCCTACAGGTCATATCATCAGAGAAAAGAAGGAACACCACTCACCAAGCTGGTGCATGAATATGTGAATAAGTGTGGCCTCAGCTAGTGCCACTCCAGCTGTGTCCTCTAGAGAGGCTGAGGCCACACTCATTCACATATTCATGCACTGGGTTGGTGTTGCTTCCTTTCTCTGATGATGCTTCTACACCAGCGGCGGACTGACCATTTGGGAATTCGGGCACTGCACGAGGGCCCAGGGTCAGTAGGGGGCCCCATGAGATGCCCCTGGTACCTTTTCATAGACTTTTTTGAGTGTGGTTTGAGTGTGGGTGTGGACACAGGGGCCCCATGATCCCCTATTGCCCTGGGGCCCCATGAATTGTCAGTCCGCCCCTGTTCTACACCCCTGCATGGTGCATAGGTGTCTGCTCCCTTCACTACAACCAGCGGGGAGATCTTGGTCTCAGCTTAGAGTAGCACTACAAGTTATACCTGGATCACAGGTCTTATCACTGTTAGAAAATAACTGTTTCCATAACTACTCCTGATTGGCCTGATGGCAAGTAGACTGGATGATGCACATGAAAGCCCTGGAGTAAAAGAGCGCCCTCTGCTGTCACACTGTGGGTAAGTGGGATCTGCCTCTCTGTTTACCTAGTAGATTAGCCAATAAGGATCATAAACTGATTTAGAAAATGCTGAGTAAATATTGAGTATTTTGACATAATTAAAATATCCTAGGAGCAATGCAAACTTAAAGGGTAACTCCACTTTTCCAGAAATAAAAAAAGAAATGGAAAACAAATGATATAGCGTGTATAATTGCTACTCAAGCCATTTATAATTGAATGTTATTACGAATTACCTTTCTTTTTCAATCTGCAGAGCTGTCATTTTCTGTAAAATGCAATATGGTAACCTGGAGGTGCTCTGTACACAGATGGTGTATAGAATGCCACCAGCAATGTTGTTTCCTGCATGTTTGATTGGCTTACTGATTTTCCCAGAATTTTGCTCTAAGATGCAAGTCAGATTTTTGGCATCCCCTGCAAGAAATGTATCCTTTCATAGTGAGATGCTACCAAAGGGAAATCCCATATGAAGGGATGCAGACCCTGCCACTTTCCTCATTAGAGCCCTGCAGGTGCAGCAGCTGATAGATAATTATAAAACCACTCCCATACAGATTCAGCCTGCACATGGACACGAACAAACAGTTATTAATGCAGAATAACAAAAGGTAGGAATCTGCAACAAAGTTTGTTAAAATCCTTGCAATGTACACAGATCACCGAGAGGAGAATTTTTGTTTCAACAGAAGTAGAGTTACTCTTTAGATACTTTCTGACTCTTTTGTTCCTCAGTATTTATTTATTTCAGGTACTTATATAGCACTATCAATTTATGCAGCGCTTCACATATATACTGTATTGTACATTCACATCAGTCCTCAAGGGGTGTACAATCTGAGGTCCCTAACTCACATTCATACATACATATACTAGGGACAATTTAGACAGGATCCAATTCACCTACAGCATGTCATTAGAGTGTGGGAGGAAACTGGAGTACCCGGAGGAAACCCATGCAGGCATAGTGAGAACATGCAAACTTCAGACAGGTGGTACCATGGATGGGATTTGCACCAACAACCCTAGCACTACCAGGCAGAAATGCTAACCATTTAGCCACTGTGCTGCCCTAGATCAGGTGATATGTCTTGTAAACTTAAAAATTAGAAAATATTGAGTACATTTTGAGTATTTTGATATATCTGAAATATGCTAGAAACAATGCAAATTCAAAATAAATAAATACATACACCAGTTGTCAGTCATAACTTTAGGACCACTGAGAGTAAAGTGAAACACAGTAATTATCTCATTACAATGGCATCTGAAAGAGGTTGGGATATATTTGGCATTAAGTAAACATGTTGTCCCTGAAGTTGATGTGTTGAAAGCAGAAAAATGGGCATCGCAGTTGGGGGCTGCATAACCGCAAACTGATCACGGTGCCCATGCTTTCTCGTGTCCACAACTAACAGTGCCTGCAACGGGCACATGAGCATCAGAACTGGACTACGGAGCAATGGAAGAAGATGGTCTGGTCTGATGAATTACATTTTCTTGTACATCATGTGGATGTGAGTCGCTTACCTGGGGAAGAGATGGCAGCAGGAGGGAGAGTCTCCAGAGAGCAGAGGATCTTGTGCACATCACGGGATCGCAACTGGGCTCAGGTAAGTATTGGGGGGGCACTGCTGCACACGGAGCGTTTTTTACCTTTATGCATAGACTGCATGAAAGTAAAAAACCTTCAGCCTTTACAATCACTTTAAACATTGATTCTGACCACTCTTCATGGAAATGGTATTCCCTGATGGCAGTGGCCTCTTCCAGCAGAATAAGGCACTCTGCCACACTGAAAAAATGGTTCAGGAATGGTTTGAGGAACACAACAACAAGTTAGAGGTGTTGACTTGGCCTCCACATTTTATAGATCTCAATCCTAATGAGCATCTCTGGGATGTGCTGGAGGCACCACCTTGTAACTTACAGAACTTAACAGATCTGCTACTGATGGCTTGGTGCCAGATACCACCAACATACCTTCAGAGGTCTAGTATCATCCATGCCTTGATGGTTCACAGTTGTTTTGGTACCAAAAGGAGGACCAACAGAATATTAGGTGAATGGTCAAAAAGGTACGGCTGATCAGTATAAATAAGCAGAGACAACTGGACATGACAATATTTGTATTGAAAATTTGCATCTTAAAAATATTTACAAAACATAACTTAATATCCTTGAATTAAATATCGTCTTTTTATTGACATTCTAACTGTTCTTCCCATGGGGCTCATATCTGGATCTGATCATTGCAGGTCTCTGTCTCATGATTAGGATGGATTTTCTATCAATGCTCACAGATGATTTATTCAACATTCAATGGGAGGGTCAGTCCACCTAATGTAATCATTGTACAGCACCAAGGACAGCAATTGTACTGAGCCTCCTGTGCTGGGAGGAGGACGGAGCTAATGGAATATATAATAACTAAACTCTTCTTTATATAGATAAATCTATCCCAATCTTAATTTTCATATGGTTCTTACACCCTCCATCACACAGCCCGCTCCGTCTGTATCAGGATGGATGTTAACCTGTTACTGCCAGCCATACACATACATGCAGCCATAGGGTGGGTGGGCTTTATATCACATATATCACATATATCCAGGGATAATAGTTTTCTGTTCTCAGAGCATGCTCACTGTGCGCTCCCCACCCAATAACTAAAATGTCACAAGAAGCTTCTGATGCATCAATACAATTGGGACTTTCCGAGCATGTGATTGTTGCAACAGCCAATCACAGTGGTCATATGGACAGAATGCCCATCTATGCCTCCTGGCATTTAGATTCTCATAAAGAGTCGGGGGTGGTGGTGGGAAGGAGTTGAAGTGACACTAAACTTTGGTTTTCAAAATAATTCAAGTATGTATTTTATTTAAGGTACTTATGTAGCGCCGTCAATTTACACAGTGCTTTACATATATATTGTACATTCACATCAGTCCCTAACCCTCCAGGGGTGTACAATCTAAGGTCCCTAACTCACAATCATACATACACATACTAGGGCCAATTTAGACAGGATCTAATTAACCTACCAGCATGTCTTTGGAGTGTGGGAGGAAGCCAGGTTAACCGGAGGAAACCCACGCAGGCACAGTGAGAACATGCAAACTCCAGGTAGGTGGTGCCATGGTTGGGATTTGAACCAACGACCCTAGTACTGCCAGGCGGAAGTGCTAACCATTTAGCCACTGTGCTGCCCGTTTTCTTAACTCAAAGAAGTCTATTGCTCTCAGCTTCATCCAAATCTTCAAATTCTTTTTGTAGCATTGGTGCAGAAAAGACTTCTTTGTGGCAACTTGACCAAACAATATTTCTTGTCTACCTGACCTTGACTTGGTATCAAGAGATCCCCAAATTTTTCACTTCTTAATGAGTGATTGAACAGGACTGACTGGCATATTCAAGGCTTTGGATATCTTTTTAGTGATGAGCCGAACACCCCCTGTTCGGTTCGCGGTCGAACATTCGAACCTAACAAAAGTTCGACCGTGAACTTCGAACAGGGACAATTCACTAAGTGGTATCTTACCACATCTGAGCATGCGATAAGCTACTAAAATACTGCATGAGTTACAGTTGCAAGAAAAAGTATGTGAACCCCTTGAAATTACGTGGAGTTTTGCATGAATTGGGCATAAAATGTGCTCTGAACGTCATCTAAGTCACAACAATAGAAGAACACAGTCTGCTGAACATAATACTACACAAACATTAGATGTTGCCAGGGTTTAATTGCACATAACATGTAAACATTCACAGTGCAGGGAGGAAAAAGTATGTGAACCTTTGGACTTAATAACTGGTTGACCCTCCTTTGGCAGCAATAACCTCAACCAAACGTTTCCTGTAGTTGCAGATCAGACCTGCACAACGATCTGGAGTCATTTTGGACCACTCCTCTTCACAAAACTGTTTCAGTGTAGCAATATTCTTGGGATGTCTGGTGTGAATCGCTCTCTTAAGGTCATGCCACAGCATTTCAATGGAGTTGAGGTCAGGACTCTGACTGGGCCACTCCAGAAGGCGTATTCTGTGCTGTTGCAGCCATTGTTTTGTTGAATTACTTGTATACTTTGGGTCATTGTCCTGTTGCATCACCCATCCTCTGCGGAGCTTCAGTTGGCAGACAGATGGTCGTACGTTTTCCTGCAAAATGTCTTGATAAACTCTGGAATTCATTTTCCCATCAATGACAACAATCCGTCCAGGCCCTGAGGCAGCAAAGCAGCCCCAAACCATGATGCTCCCTCCGCCATGTTTTACAGTGGGGATGAGGTTTTGATGTTGGTGTGCCGTGCCTTTTTTTCTCCACACATAGTGTTGTGTGTTCTTCCCAAACAACTCAATCTTGGTATATTTTGCCAGTAGTGCTGTGGAACATCCAGGTGCTCTTTTGCAAACTTCAAACGTGCTGCAATATTCTGTTTGGATCGCAATGGCTTCCTCCGTGGTGTCCTCCCATGTACTCCATTCTTGTTTAATGTTTTCCTTATTGTAGATGTGTCAACAAAAATGTTAGCATGTGCCAGAGATTTCTGTAGGTCTTTAGCTGACACTCTGGGATTCTTCTTTACCTCATGCAGCATTCTGCGCTGTGCTCTTGCAGTCATTTTTACAGGATGACCACGCCTAGGGAGAGTAGCAACAGTGCTAAACTTTCTCCATTTGTAGACAGTCTGTCTTACCGTGGACACATGAACATCAAGGCTTTTGGAGATACTTTTGTAACCCTTTTCAGCTTCATGCAAGTCAACAATTGTTGATCGTAGGTCTTCTGAGAGCTCTTTTCTGCGAGGCATGGTTCATATCAGACAGTGCTTCTTGAAACCAGTAAACCCAAAACAGGTGTGTGTTTTTTAAGGGCAGGACAGCTGTCAGCAACACATCCAATATCATCACACTGATTGGAGTCAAGGTTGGCTCACTCCTGGCTCCAATTAGCTCTGGGAGAAGTCATTAAGCTAGGGCCTAACATACTTTTTCCTCCCTGCACTGTGAATGTTTACATGTTATGTGCAATTAAACCATGGCAACATCTAATGTTTGTGTAGTATTATGTTCAGCAGACTGTGTTCTTCTATTGTTGTGACTTAGATGACGTTCAGAGCACATTTTATGCCCAATTCATGCAAAACTCCACGTAATCCCAAGGGGTTCACATACTTTTTCTTGCAACTGTATATTATTAAGTCATGCGGCATTTTAGTAGTGAAACATTTCCCATATTCACAGATGAACTTTAATTGCCAATTTAACCCGTGTGTGTCACTTTGTGCGTCTATACCAAGACCAAACATTCCAGGGTATGGACACTTTTGATCCGGGCCATTTGGGGGATTTCTGTTATCAATATGATTTAAAAAGGAGCCAAACAACTATGTGGTAATAAATGGCTTCATATGATCATCATCCTTCAATAAAAGACATTTGTGGGCACGATCCATCATATTTCAATTATCAATGCCAAAATTTCATGATTTCTGACAGGGGATGCAAACATTAGAACACAATTGTATGTTCATGTTTTGTGTGTTATTTGCATGTTGTTGCACTATGTACACAGAGCACCTCGCTGATTTCAATTGACTGCCCTACATACAACAAACATGACAAGTATCTCGTGTAATTTTTTAAAATTGAGTGGAGGAGTCCAATGATCCCAGAAATGTTGAATTCTGAAGATTCTTATAGAGCAGTGGTGGGCAACTGCGGCCCTCCAGTTGTCATGGAACTACATGTCCCATGAGGCATTGAAAGGCTGACAGTTCCATCATGACTCGCATAGGCAGGATGGGATTTGTAGTTCCACAACAGCTGGAGGGCCACAGTTTGCCCACCCCTGTTATAGAGGATGCAGTGCTGGAACTGTGGAACAGGAACCTGCAGGGTCACTGTAGCAGAAAGAGTGATGGGCCTCTACCACAGCGCTATGTATGAGTTGGTTTACAGCAGTAAAAACCAATATAAAGTACTTGGATTAATCATTTGATAACATTGTCATAAATGGGACTTTAGTCATTTGTAAAGACATTGTGAGATTTGCACCCGCCAAGTCCAGATGTGATCACACCAGTCATTGGGGGTTATTTACTAAAGGAAAAGAGAATGTTCACTTATTATAGTAAATTAGGTGAAGTTAACTTTGCATATCCAAATATGTTCAAGTCAAATTTAACCCACTTGCCTTCATTAGGATTTACCCCCCCCCCCCCCCCCCTTCCTGACCAGGCTATTTTTTTTGCAGTACAGAGCTGCGTTACTTTAACTGACAGTTGAGCGGTCATGCGCCCAAATGAAATTTACATCCTTTTTTCCCCAAGAATAGAGCTTTCTTTCAGTGGTATTTGATCATCTGTGCAGTTTTAATTTTTTGCGCTATAAAAAAAAAAAAGACAGACAATTTTAAGAAAAAATACATTATTTTTGAATTTTTGCTACTAAACATGTCCAGTAAAAAAAATTAAAAAATCAAATTTCATCATAAATTTAGGCCAAAATGTATCCTGCGATTTATCTTTGCTAAAAATCTCAATACGTATAAATTAATTGGTTCACAAGTTATAGCGTTTACAAATGGCGGTATATATACTAGGATTTTTTTTTTTTAAATTTTTACTGGTAATGGCGGCGATCAGCGACTTATAGCGGGATTGCGGCGGACATTCTGACACTGGGGGGGGGGGACTGACTTTGTGTCACTGACATCCCCAGTGACACCAATACAGTGATCAGTGCTAATAAAAAGCAATGGCACTGTACTAATGACACTGGGCAGGAAGGGGTTACCATCTGGGATGATCAAAGGGTTAACTGTGTGCTATTTTTAACAATATTCTGTGTTTGTGCTTCACTGTAAGCACACTGCTTTGCATGACTGTGCTGTGATCTCCATGTATAATACATAAGGGGGGATATGATCACCATGCATAATACATAAGGGGGGATATGATCACCATGTATAATACATAAGGGGGATATGATCTCCATGTATAATACATAAGGGGGGATATGATCACCATGTATAATACATAAGGGGGGATATGATCTCCATGTATAATACATAAGGGGGGATATGATCACCATGTATAATACATAAGGGGGATATGATCTCCGTGTATAATACATAAGGGGGGATATGATCTCCATGTATAATACATAAGGGGGGATATGATCCCCATGTATAATACATAAGGGGGGATATGATCACCATGTATAATACATAAGGGGGGTATGATCTCCATGTATAATACATAAGGGAGGATATGATCTCCATGTATAATACATAAGGGGGGATGTGATCTCCATGTATAATACATAAGGGGGATATGATCACCATGTATAATACATAAGGGGGGATGTGATCTCCATGTATAATACATAAGGGGGGAATATGATCTCCATGTATAATACATAAGGGGGGATATGATCACCATGTATAATACATAAGGGGGGATATGATCACCATGTATAATACATAAGGGGGGATATGATCACCATGTATAATACATAAGGGGGGATATGATCACCATGTATAATACATAAGGGGGGATATGATCTCCATGTATAATACATAAGGGGGATATGATCACCATGTATAATACATAAGGGGGATATGATCACCATGTATAATACATAAGGGGGGATATGATCTCCATGTATAATACATAAGGGGGGATATGATCTCCATGTATAATACATAAGGGGGATATGATCACCATGTATAATACATAAGGGGGGATATGATCTCCATGTATAATACATAAGGGGGGATATGATCTCCATGTATAATACATAAGGGGGATATGATCACCATGTATAATACATAAGGGGGGATATGATTTCCATGTATAATACATAAGGAGGGATATGATCACCATGTATAATACATAAAGGGGGATATGATCTCCATGTATAATACATAAGGGGGATATGATCTCCATGTATAATACATAAGGGGGATATGATCACCATGTATAATACATAAGGGGGGTATGATCTCCATGTATAATACATAAGGGGGGATATGATCTCCATGTATAATACATAAGGGGGGATATGATCACCATGTATAATACATAAGGGGGATATGATCTCCATGTATAATACGTAAGGGGGGATATGATCTCCATGTATAATACGTAAGGGGGGTATGATCTCCATGTATAATACATAAGGGGGGATATGATCACCATGTATAATACATAAGGGGGGTATATGATCTCCATGTATAATACATAAGGGGGGATATGATCTCCATGTATAATACATAAGGAGGGATATGATCTCCATGTATAATACATAAGGGGGGATATGATCTCCATGTATAATACATAAGGAGGGATATGATCTCCATGTATAATACATAAGGGGGATATGATGTCCATGTATAATACATAAGGGGAGATATGATCTCCATGTATAATACATAAGGGGGGGATATGATCTCCATGTATAATACATAAGGGGGGATGTGATCTCCATGTATAATACATAAGGGGGATATGATCACCATGTATAATACATAAGGGGGGATGTGATCTCCATGTATAATACATAAGGGGGATATGATCACCATGTATAATACATAAGGGGGGATATGATCTCCATGTATAATACATAAGGAGGGATATGATTTCCATGAATAATACATAAGGGGGGATATGATCTTCACGTATAATACATAAGAGGGGATATGATCACCATGTATAATACATAAGGGGGATATGATCACCATGTATAATACATAAGGGGGGATATGATCTCCATGTATAATACATAAGGGGGGATATGATCTACATGTATAATACATAAGAGGGGATATGATCACCATGTATAATACATAAGAGGGGATATGATCTCCATGTATAATACATAAGGGGGATGTGATCTCCATGTATAATACATAAGGGGGATGTGATCTCCATGTATAATACATAAGGGGGGATATGATCTCCATGTATAATACATAAGGAGGGATATGATCTCCATGTATAATACATAAGGGGGATGTGATCTCCATGTATAATACATAAGGGGGATGTGATCTCCATGTATAATACATAAGGGGGGATATGATCTCCATGTATAATACATAAGGAGGGATATGATCTCCATGTATAATACATAAGGGGGATGTGATCTCCATGTATAATACATAAGGGGGATATGATCACCATGTATAATACATAAGGGGGGATATGATCTCCATGTATAATACATAAGGGAGGATATGATCTCATGTATAATACATAAGGGGGGATATGATCTCCATGTATAATACATAAGGGGGAATATGATCTCATGTATAATACATAAGGGGGGATATGATCTCCATGTATAATACATAAGGGGGGATATGATCTCCATGTATAATACATAAGGGGGGATATGATCACCATGTATAATACATAAGGGGGGATATGATCTCCATGTATAATACATAAGGGGGGATATGATCTCATGTATAATACATAAGGGGGGGATATGATCTCCATGTATAATACATAAGGGGGATATGATCTCCATGTATAATACATAAGGGGGGGATATGATCACCATGTATAATACATAAGGGGGGATATGATCTCCATGCATAATACATAAGGGGGGATATGATCACCATGTATAATACATAAGGGGGGATATGATCTCCATGTATAATACATAAGGGGGATATGATCTCCATGTATAATACATAAGGGGGATATGATCTCCATGTATAATACATAAGGGGGGATATGATCTCCATGTATAAATACATAAGGGGGATATGATCTCCATGTATAATACATAAGGGGGATGTGATCTCCATGTATAATACATAAGGGGGGATATGATCTCCATGTGTAATACATAAGGAGGGATATGATCTCCATGTATAATACATAAGGGGGGGATACGATCTCCATGTATAATACATAAGGGGGGATACGATCAGCATGTATAATACATAAGGGGGGATATGATCTCCATGTATAATACATAAGGGGGATACGATCTCCATGTATAATACATAAGGGGGGATATGATCTCCATGTATAATACATAAGGGGGGATATGATCTCCATGTATAATAAATAAGGGGGATGTGATCTCCATGTATAATACATAAGGGGGATATGATCACCATGTATAATACATAAGGGGGGATATGATCTCCATGTATAATACATAAGGGGGGATATGATCTCCATGTATAATACATAAGGGGGGATATGATCTCCATGTATAATACATAAGGGGGATATGATCTCCATGTATAATACATAAGGGGGATATGATCTCCATGTATAATACATAAGGGGGATATGATCTCCATGTATAATACATAAGGGGGGGATATGATCACCATGTATAATACATAAGGGGGGATATGATCTCCATGCATAATATATAAGGGGGGATATGATCACCATGTATAATACATCAGGGGGGATATGATCACCATGTATAATACATCGGGGGGATATGATCTCCATGTATAATACATAAGGGGGGATATGATCACCATGTATAATACGTAAGGGGGGATATGATCTCCATGTATAATACATAAGGGGGATATGATCTCCATGTATAATACATAAGGGGGATGTGATCTCCATGTATAATACATAAGGGGGATATGATCTCCATGTATAATACATAAGGGGGGGATATGATCACCATGTATAATACATAAGGGGGGATATGATCTCCATGTATAATACATAAGGGGGGATATGATCACCATGTATAATACATCAGGGGGGATATGATCACCATGTATAATACATCGGGGGGATATGATCTCCATGTATAATACATAAGGGGGGATATGATCTCCATGTATAATACATAAGGGGGGATATGATCTCCATATATAATACATAAGGGGGATATGATCTCCATGTATAATACATAAGGGGGGATATGATCTCCATGTATAATACATAAGGGGGATGTGATCTCCATGTATAATACATAAGGGGGATATGATCACCATGTATAATACATAAGGGGGGATATGATCTCCATGTATAATACATAAGGGGGGATATGATCTCCATGTATAATACATAAGGGGGGATATGATCTCCATGTATAATACATAAGGGGGATATGATCTCCATGTATAATACATAAGGGGGGATATGATCTCCATGTATAATACATAAGGGGGATATGATCTCCATGTATATTACATAAGGGGGGGGGGATATGATCACCATGTATAATACATAAGGGGGGATATGATCTCCATGCATAATACATAAGGGGGATATGATCTCCATGCATAATACATAAGGGGGGATATGATCACCATGTATAATACATAAGGGGGATATGATCACCATGTATAATACATAAGGGGGGATATGATCTCCATGTATAATACATAAGGGGGGCTATGATCACCATGTATAATACATAAGGGGGGATATGATCAACATGTATAATACAAAAGGGGGGATATGATCTCCATGTATAATACATAAGGGGGGATATGATCTCCATGTATAATACATAAGGGGGGATATGATCTCCATGTATAATACATAAGGGGGGATATGATCTCCATGTATAATACATAAGGGGGGGATATGATCTCCATGTATAATACATAAGGGGGGATATGATCTCCATGTATAATACATAAGGGGGATATGATCTCCATGTATAATACATAAGGGGGATATGATCTCCATGTATAATACATAAGGGGGGATATGATCTCCATGTATAATACATAAGGGGGATATGATCACCATGTATAATACATAAGGGGGATATGATCTCCATGTATAATACATAAGGGGGGATATGATCTCCATGTATAATACATAAGGGGGGATATGATCACCATGTATAATACATAAGGGGGATATGATCTCCATGTATAATACATAAGGGGGGATATGATCTCCATGTATAATACATAAGGGGGGATATGATCTGCATGTATAATACATAAGGGGGGATATGATCTCCATGTATAATACATAAGGGGGATATGATCACCATGTATAATACATAAGGGGGATATGATCTCCATTTATAATACATAAGGGGGGATATGATCTCCATGTATAATACATAAGGGGGGATATGATCTGCATGTATAATACATAAGGGGGGATATGATCTCCATGTATAATACATAAGGGGGATATGATCTCCATGTATAATACATAAGGGGGGATATGATCTCCATGTATAATACATAAGGGGGGATATGATCTCCATGTATATTACATAAGGGGGATATGATCTCCATGTATAATACATAAGGGGTATATGATCTCCATGTATAATACATAAGGGGGGATATGATCTCCATGTATAATACATAAGGGGGGATATGATCTCCATGTATAATACATAAGGGGGGATATGATCACCATGTATAATACCTAAGGGGGGATATGATCTCCGTGTATAATACATAAGGGGGGATATGATCTCCATGTATAATACATAAGGGGGGATATGATCACCATGTATAATACCTAAGGGGGGATATGATCTCCATGTATAATACATAAGGGGGGATATGATCTCCATGTATAATACATAAGGGGGGATATGATCTCCATGTATAATTCATAAGGGGGATATGATCACCATGTATAATACATAAGGGGGGATATGATCACCATGTATAATACATAAGGGGGGATATGATCTCCATGTATAATACATCGGGGGGATATGATCTCCATGTATAATACATAACGGGGGATATGATCTCCATGTATAATACATAAGGGGGGATATGATCTCCATGTATAATACATAAGGGGGGATATGATCTCCATGTATAATACATAAGGGGGGATATGATCTCCATGTATAATACATAAGGGGAGATATGATCTCCATGTATAATACATAAGGGGGGATATGATCTTCATGTATAATACATAAGGGGGGATATGATCTCCATGTATAATACATCGGGGGGATATGATCTCCATGTATAATACATAAGGGGGGATATGATCTCCATGTATAAATACATCAGTGGTTCATATAGTGAACTCGGTGTAGTTATTCCCCCTGAGGTCATCACAGAGGACAAGGGGGCACTGTTTACGTCTGGAGGAAACGAAATTTAATCTCCAAACACGGAAAGGTTTCTTCACAGTGAGAGCTCTGAAAATGTCGATAGACTCCCTCAAGAGTTGGTTCTGGCCAGCTCAGTGGATTGCTTTAAAAAAGTCCTGGATTCTTTCCTAGATACACAGAATATAACTGGATATAACATTTATAGGGAAAGTTGATCCAGGGAATATCCGATTGCCTCTCAGGGGATCAGAAAGGTACTTTTTTTCCCAGCAGTAGCAAATTGGATCATGTTTTGCTGGGTTTTTTGCCTTCCTCTGGATCAACTGTGGGTGTAGGATTATAACTTTTTTTTTTTTAATGGTTGAACTGGATGGACTTTTGTCTTTTTTTCAGCCAGACTAACTATGTAACTATGTATGTAACTATGCAAAGTAGTGTGCCGGAGATTACAGGGAGGAGAACTGTAATCACCGGTCGGCACCCGGTGAATGACAACCGCGGCCGACATATATATATATATATATATGTGATTTTGCGCACAGCTGCCACCCTGTAGTAGTATTCCTGCAATGGGGCAGAGCTGAAGCAGTTAAAAAAACAGAAGTTGTTTTGCTCTTGACTGAAAGCAATAGTAAACACCACTTGCTCACTTGTACCTACAGGTAAGGTTTTTTACATTTTTATTTATTGATGCGAGAATGCAGATAACAAATAGCCACAACATTTGGCCAGTAGAACAATACAAAATTGCCAGCATACAGTTTGTTAGTATAGTTTGAGAACCAGGTATCAGTGCTGGGTCAAAGGATGGACATTAGGGCTTGGTTCACACCTATGCAGTTTGCATTTGATCCGTTTCTGCAGTGCGTTTTGCGGTGCGTTTTTGCACATGCATTATTCTGTGTGTTGCGGTTTTTTTTTTCATGTTGCTAGGCAGATTTAAAATGTAAAATGCATCAAAAACGTGGCAAAAATGCACTACATAATTTTCTGCAGTGTTTCCATTTAAGTCTCTCGGACCAAAAATGCAACTTTTTGCATTTTAAAAAGTCCCTGCCCTTTTCCAGAAAATGTACCGGGTGAAAACGCAGAGATGTGATCCTGTCTCATAGGAAATCATGTTAAATGGACTGTAGTGCGTTTCTGCAAAACGCTGCAGAAAACGCTTAGGTGTAAACCTGGGGTAAGAAACAAAAAAGACGGCAGGCGGTTGGTCTAACAACTAGCAAATGATGGAAAGAGGAGAGGCTTTAGCTGGTAAAGCATAAAATATATTTTCATTTTAATTGGAGGGTAAGATATCAATCGGAGAGCCATTGGTTAGCAGTCCGGTTTGAAACCATTGTGTATACTGAAAACATTGTACTATTGATTGTTGGGTATCTGCAGGCAAGGTGTGAATGGAAGACTTCTAGATATCAGAGACTTTTTGAACCCGTGACTCCTTATACAAGGAGACCTCCACCCCAGTGGTATATTTTGGTTTCGTGCTGCCCTAGGCAAGACTAAAATCGGGCATCCCCCTGATCTAAATTTGTCCCACCCCTTCCTGTTTAAGATCCACCTCTTCATCTGTAAACTCCACCCCTTCCTATTCAGGCTCCACCTTTTCCTATTAGAGCTCCGCCCACTGAAAACAACAATGGGGCGCTATTCCTCCCACTGATAACAAAGATGGGGCACTATTGCTCTCACTGACACCAATGATGGGGCACTATTCCTCCCACTGACACCAACAATGGGGCACTATTCCTCCAACTGATGCCAATGATGGGACACTATTACCTCCACACTGGTACTAATGATGGGGCACTATTCCTCCCACTGACATCAACGATGGTGCCCCATCATTAGTGTCAGTGTGGGAGGAATAGTGCCCCATCATTGGTGTCAGTGGGTGGAATAGTGCCCCATCGTTGGTGTCAGTGGAGGAAAGAATAGTGCCCCATTGTTGGTATCAGTGGAAGGAATAGTGTCCCATTGTTGGTGTCAGTGGGAGGAATAGTGCCCCATCATTGGTGTCAGTGGGAGGAATAGTGTCCCATCATTGGTATCAGTGGGAAGAATAGTGCCCCATCATTGGTATCAGTGGGAGGAATAGTGCCCCATCATTGGTATCAGTGGGAGAAATAGTGCCCCTTCATTGGTGTCAGTGGGAGGAATAGTGCCCCGTCATTGGTGTCAGTGGGGGGAGGAATAGTGCCCCATCATTGATGTCAGTGTGGGGGGGAATAGTGCCCCATCATTGGTGTCAGTGGGGGGGGGGAATAGTGCCCCATCGTTGGTGTCAGTGGGAGGAATAGTGCCCCGTCATTGGTGTCAGTGGGAGGAATAGTGCCCCGTCATTGGAGTCAGTGGTAGGAATAGTGCCCCGTCATTGGTGTCAGTGGGAGGAATAGTGCCCCGTCATTGGTGTCAGTGGGAGGAATAATGCCCCGTCATTGGTGTCAGTGGGAGGAATAGTGCCCCGTCATTGGAGTCAGTGGGAGGAATAGTGCCCTGTCAATGGTGTCAGTGGGGGGGAATAGTGCCGCATCATTGATGTCAGCATGAGGGGGGAATAGTGCCCCATCATTGGTGTCAGTGGGGGGAGGGATAGTGCCCCTCATTGGTGTCAGTGGGAGAGGAATCGTGCCCCATCCTTGGTGTCAGTGGGGGGGAGGAATAGTGCCCCATCGTTGATGTCTGTGGGGGGAGGAATAGTGCCCCATCGTTGGTGTCTGTGGGGGGAGGAATAGTGCCCCATCGATGGTGTCAGTGGGGGGAGGAATAGTGCCCCATCGTTGGTGTCAGTGGGGGGAGGAATAGTGCTCCGACGTTGGTGTTAGTGGGTTGAGGAATAGTGCCCCGTCATTGGTGTCAGTGGGAGGAATAGTGCCCCATCATTGGTGTCAGTGGGAGGAATAGTGCCCCATCATTGGTAACAGTGGGAGGAATAGTGCCCCATCATTGGTGTCAGTGGGAGGAATAGTGCCTCATCGTAGGTGTCAGTGGGAGGAATAGTGCCCCATCATTGGTGTCAGTGGGAGGAATAGTGCCCCATCATTGGTGTCAGTGGGAGGAATAGTGCTCCATCATTGGTATTAGTGGGAGGAATAGTGCCCCATCATTGGTAACAGTGGGAGGAATAGTGCCCCATCTTTGTTATCAGTGGGAGGAATAGTGCCTTATCATTGGTGTCCATGGGAGGAATAGTGCCCCGTCATTGGTGTCAGTGGGAGGAATAGTGCCCCGTCATTGGTGTCAGTGGGAGGAATAGTGCCCCGTCATTGGTGTCAGTGGGAGGAATAGTGCCCCGTCATTGGTGTCAGTGGGAGGAACAGTGCTCCGTCATTGGTGTCAGTGGGGGGGGGAATAGTGCCCCGTCAATGGTGTCAGTGGGGAAGGGAATAGTGCCCCATCATTGATGTCAGTGTGTGGGTGGGGGGGGAATAGTGCCCCATCATTGATGTCAGTGTGTGGGGAGAATAGTGCCCCATCGTTGGTGTCAGTGGGGGGGGGGATAGTGCCCCATCGTTGGAGTCTGTGGGGGGAAGGAATAGTGCCCCATCGTTGGTGTCAGTGGGGGGAGGAATAGTGCCCCATCGTTGGTGTCAGTGGGAGGAATAGTGCTCCATCATTGGTGTCAGTGGGAGGAATAGTGCCCCATCATTGGTATCAGTGGGAGGAACAGTGCCCCATTATTGGTAACAGTAAGAGGAATAGTGCCCCATCATTGGTGTCAGTGGGAGGAATAGTGCCCCATCTTTGTTATCAGTGGGAGGAATAGTGCCCCATCATTGGTGTCAGTGGGAGGAATAGTGCCCCATCATTGGTAACAGTGGGAGGAATAGTGCCCCATCTTTGTTATCAGTGGGAGGAATAGTGCCCCGTCATTGGTGTCAGTGGGAGGAATAGTGCCCCGTCATTGGTGTCAGTGGGAGGACAGTGCCCCGTCATTGGTGTCAGTGGGAGGAATAGTGCCCCGTCATTGGTGTCAGTGGGAGGAACAGTGCTCCGTCATTGGTGTCAGTGGGGGGGGGGAATAGTGCCCCATCATTGGTGTCAGTGGGAGGAATAGTGCCCCGTCATTGGTGTCAGTGGGAGGAATAGTGCCCCGTCATTGGTGTCAGTGGGAGGAATAGTGCCCCGTCATTGGTGTCAGTGGGAGGAATAGTGCCCCGTCATTGGTGTCAGTGGGAGGAACAGTGCTCCGTCATTGGTGTCAGTGGGGGGGGGGAATAGTGCCCCGTCAATGGTGTCAGTGGGGAAGGGAATAGTGCCCCATCATTGATGTCAGTGTGTGGGGGGGGGAATAGTGCCCCATCATTGATGTCAGTGTGTGGGGGGGAATAGTGCCCCATCGTTGGTGTCAGTGGGGGGGGGGGATAGTGCCCCATCGTTGGGGTCTGTGGGGGGAAGGAATAGTGCCCCATCGTTGGTGTCAGTGGGGGGAGGAATAGTGCCCCATCGTTGGTGTCAGTGGGAGGAATAGTGCTCCATCATTGGTGTCAGTGGGAGGAATAGTGCCCCATCATTGGTATCAGTGGGAGGAACAGTGCCCCATTATTTGTAACAGTGGGAGGAATAGTGCCCCATCATTGGTGTCAGTGGGAGGAATAGTGCCCCATCTTTGTTATCAGTGGGAGGAATAGTGCCCCATCATTGGTGTCAGTGGGAGGAATAGTGCCCCATCTTTGTTATCAGTGGGAGGAATAGTGCCCCATCATTGGTAACAGTGGGAGGAGTAGTGCCCCATCTTTGTTATCAGTGGGAGGAATAGTGCCCCATCATTGGTGTCAGTGGGAGGAATAGTGCCCCGTCATTGGTGTCAGTGGGAGGACAGTGCCCCGTCATTGGTGTCAGTGGGAGGAATAGTGCCCCGTCATTGGTGTCAGTGGGAGGAATAGTGCCCCGTCATTGGTGTCAGTGGGAGGAACAGTGCTCCGTCATTGGTGTCAGTGGGGGGGGGAATAGTGCCCCATCATTGGTGTCAGTGGGAGGAATAGTGCCTCATCATTGGTATTAGTGGGAGGAATAGTGCCCCATCATTGGTAACAGTGGGAGGAATAGTGCCCCATTATTGGTAACAGTGGGAGGAATAGTGCCCCATCATTGGTGTCAGTGGGAGGAATAGTGCCCCATCTTTGTTATCAGTGGGAGGAATAGTGCCCCATCATTGGTGTCAGTGGGAGGAATAGTGCCCCATCATTGGTAACAGTGGGAGGAATAGTGCCCCATCTTTGTTATCAGTGGGAGGAATAGTGCCCCATCATTGGTGTCAGTGGGAGGAATAGTGCCCCGTCATTGGTGTCAGTGGGAGGACAGTGCCCCGTCATTGGTGTCAGTGGGAGGAATAGTGCCCCGTCATTGGTGTCAGTGGGAGGAATAGTGCCCCGTCATTGGTGTCAGTGGGAGGAACAGTGCTCCGTCATTGGTGTCACTGGGGGGGGGAATAGTGCCCCATCATTGGTGTCAGTGGGAGGAATAGTGCCCCATCATTGGTATCAGTGGGAGGAATAGTGCCCCATCTTTGTTATCAGTGGGAGGAATAGTGCCTTATCATTGGTGTCAGTGGGAGGAATAGTGCCCCGTCATTGGTGTCAGTGGGAGGAATAGTGCCCCGTCATTGGTGTCAGTGGGAGGAATAGTGCCCCGTCATTGGTGTCAGTGGGAGGAATAGTGCCCCGTCATTGGTGTCAGTGGGAGGAACAGTGCTCCGTCATTGGTGTCAGTGGGGGGGGGGAATAGTGCCCCGTCAATGGTGTCAGTGGGGAAGGGAATAGTGCCCCATCATTGATGTCAGTGTGTGGGGGGGGGGGAATAGTGCCCCATCATTGATGTCAGTGTGTGGGGGGGAATAGTGCCCCATCGTTGCTGTCAGTGGGGGGGGGGATAGTGCCCCATCGTTGGGGTCTGTGGGGGGAAGGAATAGTGCCCCATCGTTGGTGTCAGTGGGGGGAGGAATAGTGCCCCATCGTTGGTGTCAGTGGGAGGAATAGTGCTCCATCATTGGTGTCAGTGGGAGGAATAGTGCCCCATCATTGGTATCAGTGGGAGGAATAGTGCCCCATTATTGGTAACAGTGGGAGGAATAGTGCCCCATCATTGGTGTCAGTGGGAGGAATAGTGCCCCATCTTTGTTATCAGTGGGAGGAATAGTGCCCCATCATTGGTGTCAGTGGGAGGAATAGTGCCCCATCATTGGTAACAGTGGGAGGAATAGTGCCCCATCTTTGTTATCAGTGGGAGGAATAGTGCCCCATCATTGGTGTCAGTGGGAGGAATAGTGCCTCGTCATTGGTGTCAGTGGGAGGAATAGTGCCCCGTCATTGGTGTCAGTGGGAGGAATAGTGCCCTGTCATTGGTGTCAGTGGGAGGAATAGTGCCCCGTCATTGGTGTCAGTGGGAGGAACAGTGCTCCGTCATTGGTGTCAGTGGGGGGGGGGAATAGTGCCCCGTCAATGGTGTCAGTGGGGGAGGGAATAGTGCCCCATCATTGATGTCAGTGTGTGGGGGGGGGAATAGTACCCCATCATTGATGTCAGTGTGGGGGGGGGAATAGTGCCCCATCGTTGGTGTCAGTGGGGGGGGAATAGTGCCCCATCGTTGGTGTCTGTGGGGGGAAGGAATAGTGCCCCATCGTTGGTGTCAGTGGGGGG
Source organism: Staurois parvus (assembly GCF_062004578.1). NCBI lineage: Eukaryota > Metazoa > Chordata > Amphibia > Anura > Ranidae > Staurois > Staurois parvus. The sequence continues at coordinate 203,812 of NW_028318402.1, read as the reverse complement.
AGGAATAGTGCCCCATCGTTGGTGTCAGTGGGAGGAATAGTGCTCCATCATTGGTGTCAGTGGGAGGAATAGTGCCCCATCATTGGTATCAGTGGGAGGAATAGTGCCCCATTATTGGTAACAGTGGGAGGAATAGTGTCCCATCATTGGTGTCAGTGGGAGGAATAGTGCCCCATCATTGGTGTCAGTGGGAGGAATAGTGCCCCATCATTGATAACAGTTGGAGGAATAGTGCCCCATCATTGGTGTCAGTGGGAGGAATAGTGCCCCATCTTTGTTATCAGTGGGAGGAATAGTGCCCCATCATTGGTGTCAGTGGGAGGAATAGTGCCCCATCATTGGTAACAGTGGGAGGAATAGTGCCCCATCTTTGTTATCAGTGGGAGGAATAGTGCCCCATCATTGGTGTCAGTGGGAGGAATAGTGCCCCGTCATTGGTGTCAGTGGGAGGACAGTGCCCCGTCATTGGTGTCAGTGGGAGGAATAGTGCCCCGTCATTGGTGTCAGTGGGAGGAATAGTGCCCCGTCATTGGTGTCAGTGGGAGGAACAGTGCTCCGTCATTGGTGTCACTGGGGGGGGGAATAGTGCCCCATCATTGGTGTCAGTGGGAGGAATAGTGCCCCATCATTGGTATCAGTGGGAGGAATAGTGCCCCATCTTTGTTATCAGTGGGAGGAATAGTGCCTTATCATTGGTGTCAGTGGGAGGAATAGTGCCCCGTCATTGGTGTCAGTGGGAGGAATAGTGCCCCGTCATTGGTGTCAGTGGGAGGAATAGTGCCCCGTCATTGGTGTCAGTGGGAGGAATAGTGCCCCGTCATTGGTGTCAGTGGGAGGAACAGTGCTCCGTCATTGGTGTCAGTGGGGGGGGGGAATAGTGCCCCGTCAATGGTGTCAGTGGGGAAGGGAATAGTGCCCCATCATTGATGTCAGTGTGTGGGGGGGGGGGAATAGTGCCCCATCATTGATGTCAGTGTGTGGGGGGGAATAGTGCCCCATCGTTGCTGTCAGTGGGGGGGGGGATAGTGCCCCATCGTTGGGGTCTGTGGGGGGAAGGAATAGTGCCCCATCGTTGGTGTCAGTGGGGGGAGGAATAGTGCCCCATCGTTGGTGTCAGTGGGAGGAATAGTGCTCCATCATTGGTGTCAGTGGGAGGAATAGTGCCCCATCATTGGTATCAGTGGGAGGAATAGTGCCCCATTATTGGTAACAGTGGGAGGAATAGTGCCCCATCATTGGTGTCAGTGGGAGGAATAGTGCCCCATCTTTGTTATCAGTGGGAGGAATAGTGCCCCATCATTGGTGTCAGTGGGAGGAATAGTGCCCCATCATTGGTAACAGTGGGAGGAATAGTGCCCCATCTTTGTTATCAGTGGGAGGAATAGTGCCCCATCATTGGTGTCAGTGGGAGGAATAGTGCCTCGTCATTGGTGTCAGTGGGAGGAATAGTGCCCCGTCATTGGTGTCAGTGGGAGGAATAGTGCCCTGTCATTGGTGTCAGTGGGAGGAATAGTGCCCCGTCATTGGTGTCAGTGGGAGGAACAGTGCTCCGTCATTGGTGTCAGTGGGGGGGGGGAATAGTGCCCCGTCAATGGTGTCAGTGGGGGAGGGAATAGTGCCCCATCATTGATGTCAGTGTGTGGGGGGGGGAATAGTACCCCATCATTGATGTCAGTGTGGGGGGGGGAATAGTGCCCCATCGTTGGTGTCAGTGGGGGGGGAATAGTGCCCCATCGTTGGTGTCTGTGGGGGGAAGGAATAGTGCCCCATCGTTGGTGTCAGTGGGGGGAGGAATAGTGCCCCATCGTTGGTGTCAGTGGGAGGAATAGTGCTCCATCATTGGTGTCAGTGGGAGGAATAGTGCCCCATCATTGGTATCAGTGGGAGGAATAGTGCCCCATTATTGGTAACAGTGGGAGGAATAGTGTCCCATCATTGGTGTCAGTGGGAGGAATAGTGCCCCATCATTGGTGTCAGTGGGAGGAATAGTGCCCCATCATTGATAACAGTTGGAGGAATAGTGCTCCGTCATTGGTGTCAGTGGGGGGGGGGGGGAATAGTGCCCCATCATTGATGTCAGTGTGGGGGGGGGGGAATAGTGCCCCATCATTGGTGTCAGTAGGGGGGAATAGTGCCCCATCGTTGGTGTCAGTGGGGGGGAATAGTGCCTCGTCGTTGGTGTCTAAACTGTTAGCACTTCCGCCTGGCAGTACTCGGGTCGTTGGTTCAAATCCCAGCCGTGGCACCACCTGCCTGGAGTTTGCATGTTCTCCCTTTGCCTGTGTGGGTTTCCTCCAGGTACTCTGGTTTCCTCCCACACTCCAAAGACATGCTGGTAGGTGAATTGGCTCCTGTCTAAATTGTCCCTAGTATGTGTATGTATGAATGTGAGTTAGGGACCTTAGATTGTACGCCCCTTGAGGGTTAGGGACTGATGTGAATGTACAATATATACTGTATGTGTAAAGTGCTGCGTAAATTGACGGCGCTATATAAGTACCTGAAAAAAATAAAATAAATAATATTTAAAAAAAATAAAAATGTAAAGAAAAATTATAATTTTTGATTATAAAGTATTTTGGGTTATTTTTTTTTTTTTTTTTGTTGCTAAAAAGACAACGGAATAAATTTTGGCCAAGATTTATGATGAAAGATTATTTATTTGCAAAATTTTATAAGAGAAACACTTTTTTTCAAAATTTGTGGACTTTTTCATTTATATAGCAAAAAAATAAAAATCCCAGTCGTGAATAAAAACCACCAAAATAAAGTTTTATCTGTCTCAAACAAATGCTAAAAAATTCATATGGATACAGTGTTGCATGACCGTGCAATTGTCATTCAAAGTGTGATAGTGCTGAAAGCTGAAAACTGGCCTGGACTGGAAGGAGGTGAAAGTGTCCGGACTTGAAATGGTTAAAACGCTCGGTGTGGATGGGGACTACTACCTGCTTGAAGATGGAGCTGCTTCACCTTATTCATTAACCTAACACAAAATTGCAAAGAAAACATTCTACTACTTTAGTAAATGAGCCCCAATACATAACAGAAATGACCCCCCCCCCCCCTTGTCCTCCCTGGGAACTCTCCTCCTGTATTCAGTGTACATGGCGCCACCTGCTGGAGAATTTTTGCAGCTGATGAGCTGGTCATTTCCAGGAAGCCGCATGACTTCCCAGCCAGCTGAGTTGCATCACCCAGCTGAGCCCAGAGAGGTCTATACTGCCCCCTACTGCTCAGATGTAAATCTATGCATCTCCAAACTTTGCAATACCCTAGATTCACACCTAAGACCCCGGTCACATCGGGTGCAACTTGGCACATGATTTGCATGCCATGCCACTTTCAAATCGCATGACAAGTCACACCCCATTGTCCACAATTACAGCGGTCATATCACCGCAGTTCCGACTTGGTCAGAACAGCACCGATTTCTAAAGTAAAACATGCACTAATTTTGGTGCGATTTACATAGACCTCTGTGTCAGATGTCCTACAAGTCGCACCTGAAATCGGCGTGTCCCCTGACCTGTCTCACAATTTCAAAGTCGGGCTTGATGTGACCGGGGTGTAAGTGTTCTCTGCAGCGTTTGGTGCATTTTTCGGAAAGGGTCAGGGACTTTTTTAAACTCAAAAAGTTGTGTTTTTTTTGTTCTATAGACTTCATGGGATAAGCTGCAGAAAAGCATTTAGTGCGTTATTGCTGTTTTTTTAATGCGTTTTTGATAAGTTTTAAATCTGCCTAGCAACAAGTAAAAAAACCGCATCAAAAACGTGGCAAAAACACATGTGCAAAATGCAACACAAAACGCACTGCAGAAACGGATCAAACGCAAACTGTATAGGTGTGATCCCAGCCTTAGGGCAGGTTGGATTTTCCGGCTGCTCCTCACTAATGTCTCTCCTTTTCCTGTACTGTCCATCCTGGTCCATCCTGTGCACCAATGGGCACACATCCTCCATGCAGCTCCCTCCCTCCCTGCTATAACATCTACACTTTTCTATATATTGCTCACACCGCCCTTCCACCTGCACTGTCCTCTTCTCCAATGTTCTCCAAAACCACAAACCCCCTCCACACCTCCAACTTGTGTCCTCAGCCCCACCCCCACTCTGCGCTATTCTGCCCATACACTCCGCCATCTTCCACAATTCCTCCACTACTTTCACCTACGCTCCCCTATGTACTGCTTACACACCTTTCCACCACCTTCATCGTCATCCCCTACACCTTCACTTTTACTGCTCAATCATACTAATGGTTGGGGGGCAGTAGAACCCCACAATTAAGCTGTGCTTTTACCCCCCCCCCCCAATAGCTACCATCTTTAGATGCAAAGGCAACAGCCAATGGTGTACAAAACATCACGGCCATGGCAGAAATTATACCTCTTGTCGCTTTTAGCGGGTGTAATGCCCATTGAACATGATACACATCATGTGTCAAGTGAACGGGGCCACTCCACAAGCACCCCAAGAAATGCTTGGTGCTCCAGTGCGGGGTTCAGGAGGTTAAAGCAGGTAGTGAGAAAGCAATACAATGCCTCCTTACTGCTTGTCAAATTCTCTCTGAAGAGCAACTCAAATGCCGATCACTGTTCAGAGAGCAAATCTAGTGAGAATGCGTACCTACTCTCTACCAACATCACTATCCTGTCTGCTGCTCACAAACACCAACTACTCCTTCCATACACCATCCTCCATACAGCATCACTTTCACATTTAGGCCCACTTCATTATGTCCCTGATCATGAATGGGCGCACAATTGCTGAATATTTAACAAACCCGGTCTCTCTATCAGTGGGATCTTAGGAGTTTTTTCTCTGATAGGATCACTTTTCTTCTTTCTTTATTCATGGATAGTTTTGGGGTCTGGCAGGGCTGCCGTTAGAAACCACAGGGCCCCATATAGCCAACCTGACAGCCCCCCCCCCCCCAAAAAAAGCAAAAAAAAGCAAAAAAAAAGTTCACTATGCTTCAGTTATGAATGAACACAGTAAGTGATCGGTACCGATCACTCATTGTGTTCATTTAGGAGAGGAAGGGGCTGGTAAGTGTGACATATTTGCTGGACCCTTCCCCCACTCTTCATCCTGAAGGATCCTATTGTGTTCTTGCAGCTTCTGGTGGGAAGGAGAGGAGGGAAGCCGGAAGCACTGTGGGGGTAAGGAGGACACACAGGGGGACCTGGGCAGAAGGGGAACCGTATGGAACCATATGGTGCACAGGAAGGGTAATGGGTGTGGGGGGGGGGGAAATTACTGGAACTGATACCTTGTATGGCTCTCTTTGCAGCGGCTGAAAACCAGCCGGACAGAGAGGAGAAGAAGCCAGCTTTCATCTGCTGCAGAGAGAGCCATACAGGGGATCAGATTCAGTAATTGCCCCCCCCCCCACCATGCCAATCACCCTCCCTGTCCTCATCCGATTCACCCAGAGGCATGGGCCCCCCTGCTGGTCTGGGCCCCGTACAGGAGGACTGGTAGTACCCGCCTATCCACGGCCTAGGGGTCTGGTATGGCTACAACCTGCTTCTTTATACTCATCTGTCTTTGAGGCTCTGTTCATATTAGTGCGACTTTGGATACATAAGTCACATGATAAGTTGCATCCCATTGAGTTCAATGGCACCCATTCCAATCTAAGTGACTTAAAAGTCGCAGCGACTTTGAAAAGAAGTCTCACTAGTGTGAACGGAGCCTTATAGGCTGAATTTTTATATATGTAGCAATACCCCCTTAGGAGTTGTTGAAGTTTTGGGTCTCCCTATAGTCCTGCACAGCCAGGCAACACGCATCTTCACAGACTTGCATCCAGGAGACAGTAACCAGTCCTTAAGATTTCTTTTGTAGTTTTATTGGGGAATAATAAACTTGGATGGGGTTAGGGATGTACGGGATGCCCAATGGAACTGCAAATGAGGACAATCTTCCTGAACTATGTACAAGTCTTTACACAAAAATCCTCTTCTTGGAGAGTTAGCCAGCTTCTCCTGATGTACCACCCCAGGTCTTAGATTCTCCTAATCCAGCTGTTCTGGGGGAATCCCTGGGCAGGGGATCCAGTGCCTGTCACTTTAAATAATGAAACAGTCCTGGGTAGTTGCCCCCACAGTGCACCTTCCCCTATCTGGCCCAGGGAGTGTAGGTCTACTCATTCAGTCCTTCTCCTGTGCTGCTGGTGGGATGATGGCTGCTACCAGGCCTTCTAGCTGAGCCACTCCTTCCCTGCTACACAGGTGGTCCTCACTCTGGGGGCCAATGAAGTCCCACATTTTCCTCCTTCCAAGCTCCTCTGCCTGGAGGTGAATCCCTTCCCATCTGGGCTCCCTCCCAGGCTCCTGCTCTCCAGCCTCTCACTTCTCCATCTTCCACCTGAACTTTCCTGCTGCTGAGCAGGCTTGGTTACTCTTGAGGGATGTCCTGGCCCCTTGCCAAGTACCCTGTTGTGGATTGGCCAGGATCCCCTAAGAGTACAGACTAGCCACTCCTTACCTCTGCCCACTGCTTCTAAATCTTTCTCCAAAGTTCTAGTGCAGGGCAAAGTCTCAGAGGGCTGGTCTGCAGAGCCTCTCAGCTCTGACCCAATTTTGACCCTGCTAGCTATCACACCCAGACTGCTACTCAGCCCCCCTCACTAACAATCAAGATCTAGCTCCCCCTAGCTGCCTAGGAGGGTGCTACATGTAAGATATTGAATTCACCATGCTGCACACAGAAAGTAGTATCTATCCTGAACAAAAATAAATGCACTTTTATACACAGAGCTGTTAAGACAGGGAAACTGAAAGATATTCTGGTCACAGAGTGAGGAATGCTTAAAGTGGGTCTTCAGGTGGACCATTAAAAATGCTGGAATCTCCAGTTATCATCTCTCCGCCATGATGATGTGCAGAAAGATCTCAAACTTGTGCACTTAGTCTATCCCTGACCTGCATTCTTGAACACGAGACAGTACATGTTATCTTATTAAGAAGAATATTTCCTCAAGATTTAGCGGGATTTCAGTAAATCTCATGAGATCTTGCTGCTTAAAGATGAGATTTCCCTGGAAGGTACTGGTGATGTATTCCAAGGGGAAGCTGTGAGGTCCTGGTAATGTCACCAGCAAGGGCGGACTGACCATTTGGAAACTCAGGCACTGCCCTAAGGCCCGGGGTCAGTAGGGGGCCCCATGAGATGCCCCTGGTACCTTTTTCATAGGCTTTTTTGAGTTTGGGCAAGGAAACAGGGGCCCCATGATCCCCTATTGCCCAGGGGCCCCATGAGTTGTCAGTCCTCCCCTGGTCACCAGTGCCTCAATAGACCAGGACATCCAATGCAAGTAAATGTATGTAATAAATAAATGTCTAATTTTATTAATAACTCATATTTTTTGTGAACAGCATTCCTGGGTGTATATTCCAGAGTTGTTTAGTATTGAATGAAAGTTTGGCTTCAACAGCCAATCATATACAGTACAGCAGCCTTTTTCAGCCAGGGTGCTAAGACACCCTGGGGTGCCTTCAGGTTTCTTCAGGGGTGCCTTGGCAAAATGCCTAAAAATTTGCACAAAATCATATACAAGCCAGCGGGTGGATCAAATCTGTCTTTTAGTTACACAAAGCCATAGGTTTACATTCCACCATTACAATGTTCAGGCCGCTGGTGATATAACAACCAATGATGTTGTCAGTTGATACGAAGGGCATCGGGCACCAGCACAGCATCCTTGTGTTCCCCTTCCCCGCCCTTCTCTGTAAGCACTGGGGTCAAACTAGATGAGTGAGAGAAACTGAGGGAGGAGAGAAACAATGGGATACTAGTCAGTACCAGTGTGCAAAAGTGTTTTTGCTTTGGAAGGATAAATCCCCTCTAACGTTGGGTGTCCTACATGTGTGGATGTTGCTGCGTTCTGTAAAACTATTTGTTTTGTTTTTTACATATTGTAATGGGTGCCTCAAGATTGTGCAGAATTTTAAATGGTACCTTGACTGAAAAGAGGTTGGGAAACACTGCTGTACAGTATAGACAATACAGGTCATATCATTGTTAGAAGAGAACTATTCCCATAACGACTCCTGATTGGTCTGATGACAAGTAGACTGGATGAAGTATGAAGAAATCCCCGGAGGAACAGAGCGCCCTCTGCTGGTATACTGTGGGGAAGCGGGTTCAGGTTGGAGGTTTATTCAGGTATAGATCCCTCTATTGGTGACACTAGCAGGAAAAGTATTTACTTTACTTCCCCATTAGTTTTGTCAATAAGGAGCATCAACTGATTTAGAAAATGCTGAGTAAATATTGCGTATTTTCATATAATTAAAATATCCTAGGAGCAATGCAAACCTAAAAAACGAGACATCTCATCGACAAGCCATCTTTTTATTGGCAGTATAGATCTTAAAAAATATTTACAAAAATAATGTAATATCATTAAATACAATCATTTTACTGACATTCCATTTGTTCTTCCTCACACGACTCGTATCTGGATCTGATCATTGCCGGTCTCTGTCTGGTGATTAGGATAGATTCGCTGTCAATGCTCACAGATGATTCAGCATGCAGTGGGAGGGTTTGGCTGCCCATACATTATACAATTTTCTTCAGAATTTTGATTTAGATTTACCAAAAACCATATAATATAAGGTCAAACCTAAACATTGCTACATAGTTGAAGGTAATTCTAAAGGAAATTGGGCTGAAATTGTAAGAAAATTGTATAGTGTATGGCCAGCCTTAGTCCAACTCAATCTGGTATCTCAGTTCTGGGTGGATGCAGTTGTGTGAATCATACAACCTCTTGTGTATTTCAGAAGCATTGTGATAAGATCTCCTCACGCAAATTCCCAGCTTCCCCCAGTTATTGTAATGTTTAGAAGGGGAAATCATTCTTTATTTTAGATCACCAAGGTCAGCAATTGTACTGAGCCGCCAGTGCTGGGAGGAGGGCGGAGCTAAGGCTCGGTTCACACCTACTGTATGCAGGTTGCGTTTGGTCAATTTCTGCATTGCGTTTTGCATTTCTGCACTTGCATTTTTGACACATTTTTGATGCGTTTTGTTTTCCTTTTTTTAATTTTTCTTGTTGCTAGGCAGATTTAAAATGCAAAAAGGAAAACACATCAAAAACACATTAAAAATGTGGCACAAACACATAAAAAACGCAATACATGCTTTTCTGCAGTGTTTCCATTGAGGTCTATAGAAACAAAAAACGCAAAAAAAAGTCCCTGACCCTTTCCAAAAAAACGCACCGGGTGAAAACGCGGAGATGGGATCTTGTCCCATAGGAAATCATGTTAAATGGACTGTAGTGCATTTCTGCAAAACGCTGCGGAAAATGCTTAGGTGTGAACCTGGGGTTATGGAATGCCTGAGAGAAGCCAACTGGAGGCTCTGCAGCTTCCACCCATAACTGACAGTTTCCAGTTGTACAAATTAAAGTGGAACTTTAGCCTGCTATAAAAATTCCTCCCGTATGAAACCCACATCATGTTGGAGGAGTCCTGCACTTTTACCTTCCACAGAACATTACAGAGAGTGAGATTCTACACGTTTAATGCCCAGTAGAGCAGACAACATGTGTACAGCCAGTGGAGGGTCTTATCATAGAAAGGATGCCGAGGTCTCTGTGCCCGGCTCACATCACTTCTTTCACCATGGTCCTCCTAGGCCCGTCCTACACACTTCCCTCCCATGTACACCAGGGGAGCAGAGCTGCTGACATCACTCCATTCTATCTCATTGGAAATACTGATGATTTTTGATTATCACGGAATCATTGTACAGGGCTGCCGTTTTGATTCAATGTTTCATTCTATCTGTACTGGTGATATCATAGACATCTACTAGAAACAATACAAACTTTATTTAAACAGAGAGACACCTCAAAAGGAGCAAGACAATGTCATTTATTGATCACAAAAATTACTACAATTTATTAATGTCCGCACAGTAAATACAATCCCATTATAAACATTTCAGTGTTTCTTCTTCACATAACATATGCAGGCCATAGATGGGTTAAAAATTGGCCGATTTTCACACCGTTAGTGGGTTAATTGGTTGGCTGTTTTTCGGGGTTTTGGCACATTTTTATTCGGTAAAGTTGGAAAATTCAGCCGATTTTCCTGGGAGGAAAGGAAAGAAGGAAGTAGGAAAGGAGGAAGGAAGGAAGGAAGGAAGAAGAAGAAGGAAGAGGAGGAAGAAGGAAGAAGAAGAAGGAGGAAGAAGAAGGAAGAAGAAGAAGGAAGATGAAAGAAGTAGAAGAAAGAAGAAGAAAGAGGAAGAAGGAAGAGGAAACAGAAGAATTCCAGTCCGCTATTATATTTTATATGAAAAGTCTTGCGGTTGCAACAATGTATCTATTTGTATCCGAATAAAAACATCTGTATCCGAAATGGATACAAATGAATACAATGTTGCAACCGCAATACTTTTTCATGTAAAATATAATAGTGGAGCTCTCTGCAAGGGACAGAAGTAAAAATGCCGGCTGTAGACGGGATAAAAATCAGCCGATTTTTTTACCGTTGGTAGTAACGTCGGCCGATTGAACAACCGTTTTTTTATTTTTATTTTTTACAAAATGGCCGATTTTCGACCCGTCTGTGGCCTGCAATATGTAAACATTTTAGGTCTCTGTCTAGCGATTAGGACAATGATTTTCTCTCTGTGCTTACAGGCAATTTATTCAGCATGTAAAGGAGGAATTGGTCCACCCGAATCTGATATATCGATTCCATGTGGAGAGCAGTTGGCTAAATCAACAACAAGCACTTGTGTATTTCAGGGAGTGTGGATGTGAGATCTCCTCACCCAAGTGTCTGCCTTTCTCAGCTGATTTGGCCATTATAAGTGCGATCGTTCATTGCATTTATATTGCTAATAATACAGCACTACTATGGAGTCTCATGTGCCAAATGGAGGGACAGAAATGACGGACCCTCTGAGAGAAGCCTATGGGGGGTTAGTCCAGCACCATGTCCCCATAATTGAGTGTATTCACTGATTGAACCGGCATTCACACCTCGCTGGGCACTAGTCTTTTCTATTGAAATTAATAAAAATGCAAAATAACACGCATGCTACAATACATGTTGACACACATGTTATATATTTACTTATTTCAGGTACTCATATAGCGCTGTCAATTTACACAGCACTTTACATATATATTGTACATTCACATCAGTCCCTAACCCTCAAGGGGTGTACAATCTAAGGTCCCTAACTCACATTCATACATACACATACTAGGGACAATTTAGACAGGAGCCAATTATCCTACCAGCATGTCTTTGGAGTGTGGGAGGAAACCAGAGTACCCAGCGGAAACCCACACAGGTACAACATGCAAACTCCAGGCAGGAGGTGCTGTGGCTGGGATTTGAACCAACAACCCCAGCACTGCCAGGCGGAAGTGCTAACCATTTAGCCACTGTGCTGCCCATGTTCATTGATTTTCTTGGAGACACGTGTACTTAAATCACATAAGTGTGAGCCCAACCTAAATGTTGCATTCTGTATGTACAATGCTGCATTGTCATCCTTATGTAAAATATTACTTCATCAGGACGCTGAGTGAGATCAATTTTATTTTATAATTGGGCACGCTCTGTATAAACTTTAAAAAAATGCCCCAAGAAAGCCTCTTCCCATTGAAATCAATGGAAAACGCCTTAAAAATGCCTCTGAGAAGCATTTTTGGAGCAGTTTTTAAGTCACATGTCCTTTAAAAATGCCCAGAAAGCACGGCAAAAGCACGGTAGAAATGCCTATGAGTTTTTGCTGTGTTTTTGCGGCGGATCAGTCTACTTTCACACTGAGGAGTTTTTGAAGAGTTTTTGCATAAAAAAAAAGCACCTGAAAAACTCAAGAAAAACACTTCCCTGTGTATGTGAATGTATATCTATGTATGTTTTCACACAGAGGCGTTGCACTTGCAGCACGGGGTAAAAACTCCTGTTTGCAGCATCTTTGGGGCATGTTTGTGGAGTTAAAAAAAACACCCCAAAAACACGTCTTCCCGTTGACATCAATGGAAAATGCCTGAAAATCACCTTAAAAACGCCTCTGGGAAGTGTTTTTGGAGCGGTTTTTAAGTCACGTATTCTTTAAATAAGCTCAGAAAGCGCGGCAAAAGCACGGTAAAAACACCTATACGTTTTTGCTGTGTTTTTTTAGCAGCAGATCAGTGTGAAAGTAGCCGAAAAACTCCTGCTTGCAGCATCTTCGGGGATTTAAAAGAAAAACGCCTCTTCCCATTGAAATCAATGGAAAACGCCAGAAAAGCATCTTAACCACCTCCCCAGTGGCAGCGCAGGGTCGGGTGGCCGTTTATAAATGGCCTCCCCGCACCCTGCTTGTGCACGCTCCCTGGGAGCGTGCAGCACCACGATCCGGTGCCTGCTGTGTCCTCCGGGAAAATAAATAATAATATAAAAAAATTTAAAAAAATAATGTTTAAAAATGATAATTTTTGGTTATAAACTAATTTGGGTTATTTTTTTTTTTATTAAAAAGATAACGGAATAAATTTTAGCCAAGATTTATGATGAAATACTATTTATTTGCAAACTTTTATAAGAAAAACACTTTTTTTCAAAATTTTTGGACATTTTCATTTATATAGCAAAAAAAATAAAAATCCCAGTGGTGAATAAATACCACCAAAATAAAGTTTTATCTGTCTCAAAAAAATGCTAAAAAATTCATATGGGTATAGTGTTGCATGACCACGCAATTGTCATTCAAAGTGTGATAGCGCTGGGTGGCACTGATCGGTACAGGTGGATGGCACTGCTGGGCTCTGATGATCAGGGCACTGTAACAGCGTGAGGAAAGTGCAGCCGATAACCGGCAACTGTGTTTACACGGTGATCTACTGTGTGATTGGACACAGCTGATCACGTGGTGAAAAGCTGCTGTGATTGGCCTTTTATCACAGCACATGATCAGCTTTGTCTGTAGGACACAGCGATCACAGAGATCGCTGGGTGCACGCCCCTGGGGGTGTACGGGAGGGCACGTTTTGGGAGGACGTCATATAACGCCCTCCCAGAACTGGACAACCACACTGTAGCCGTCATTTGGCTATAGTGCGGTTGGTAAGAGGTTAAACTAACAGAGGCCAGATCCCCTGCTAAGTAAGAAAGCCTACTGATTGCTGGATGGAAGAGGAGTTCATCTAGGATCTGCGGTAGCTGCTGGCTAGCACTCCAACAATGACTGTGTCAGAGAGGAGAAGCTGTGAATAGTTCAGGAAGTTGTCCTCAGAATCCAGTTCCCTTTGGTCATCCTATACACCTCTTACCTCGTCCAAGTTTAATCCCCTCAATAAAATAACAAAACCAGCGCTCAAGGCCTGATTTCTGTCTATGGATGAACGCTTGTGTGGAGAATGCTAACTGAATGGCTGTGCAGGACTATAGGGGGACCCAAATTCAATAGCAACCCCTAAGGGGGTAGTGCTACAAATGCTCTAAAGCAAAAAAAAAAACTACTCACCACTTTTTAAATTGTGGGTTTGTTGGTGTAAAATTCTCATCAGCAATGCTAAATCTGTGTTAGAGCAAATATTTCTTAGTTGGCTGCCCAGGATAACAGGCACAGGGGCAACAAATGCACAGAAAACCTGTCACACTTTGATCACTGAGAGAATTACGGTAAATTTCCATCTAATTTTGTTACATTTGAGTGATAATCTTTCTCCTGACACACATTATAGTGCGCTCCAGCGGCCATTTGTCCATCCACAGACCAGCTCCCAACAACACCCAGCTCTGAGGAAGGGGACACGTCCCCAAAACGCATCAGACCGACTGCAACCACCAGCCTGACACTTCCATCATTGTAGGCCATCATTGAGGCATTCAGGCTTTTTTATTCTCTTCATTTTATGTGTGTTATTTGTCTTTTTTTCTTTCAAAATAAACCTTGGATAATGCGCTAGGTGTTTGCTCCACCTGTGTGCTTCCTTTCCAGTTTTGATGATTTCCCAGTCTGACGAGGGCTGCACCACCGAGAATCTATCCATCAGCACATTGAAATCCCTGGCCTCTTCCTGCCATCCCCCCCCCCCCGCCTTCCTTTTTGAGGTGCTGGAGAGTGGGTGCTTCACATTATAGGGCAGCTTTGGAGATGTGACTATGATGATGGTCATCATCCATATGAATAAGCCCAGCGGTGAATTTTAGAATTTGGCTGCTGTTCCCCAGAGATGTTACAGCAGATTTAGTATAATAAAGAGAGAAAAAACCTCAGCGCCCAGGATTCTCTTATTCCGCACACTATTCCCCGTGAGATGCTGCTGTACACAGGTGCAAAACCAAAAAACTTATTTCAACTTATACCAGCGCAAAACCCACAAAACAATAAAATACATCACCCAACTCATAAATAATAGTTACTAAATATCACAATCTTAAAATACACTGTGACACAAAATTAATAATTAAAATATTAATGAAATAAAAAATATATATAATTTGAAAATCACCTCTCACCGAATCCCCCAGAGAAAATCAGGAAGAAGAAAAGACCATAGTGTGATACCGTAATGATTTCCAATCTTAAAAGAATTTTTCCAGACCACTCACATATTAGCAGATATTAACCCGCATTTTATTGAAGCAAAACGAGCTTTCTTTCATAAAACGATTTCTGTATAGAGACCCCACAGCCAGGTATACAGCAGGATAACAGACCTCAGATGCAGACTCATCCAACATGCAAAGATGGCCCCTTGGAACGCACTGCTCTGCGTGTGTTCCACTCACCGGAAATGAAGGCAGACGCCCTGTGGGTGGTGCGAAACGCGCTGACGTATTTCCGGCTGCCTGTCCCGGCGTCTGACGTCATTTCCGGTGATTGGAACGCACGCCGAGCGGTGCGTTCCAAGGGGCCATCTTTGCATAGTGGATGAGTCTGCATCTGAGGTCTGTTATCCTTAATTCTTTTAAGATTGTAAATCATTACGGTATCACACTATGGTCTTTTCTTCTTCCTGATTTTCTCTGGGGGATTCGGTGAGAGGAGTAACCAGAGGAGGTGTCCATATCCTAGAGGAGGCAATATTTGGAGGTCATATACAAAGTAAAGGGGGTCCAGGAGCCCTTAATATCCCTGAAAGGCGTTTTACTCCCCATTATCTGGTGAGTGCGGTTAATGTTGGTTTTGCACTGGTGGATGGTGGAGGTATCACTGGCACTGAAGAATCTAATGAAAATATAATTTTTTCACGGGACTGTTTTTTTGGATTTTGTCATTGGACTTATTATTTTTCAAATTATATATATTTTTTATTTCATTAATATTTTAATTAATAATTTTGTGTCACAGTGTATTTTAAGATTGTGATATTTAGTAACTATTATTTATGAGTTGGGTGATGTATTTTATTGTTTTGTGGGTTTTGCGCTGGTATAAGTTGAAATAAGATTTAGTATAATGTCTTTTTTTTAATTACAAATCAGGCTATAAACTATCACCTACAAATATCATAAAAAAAAAAATGAACAAAAACATCGACCTTGTTTCAGATATGATATAAAAGTAAATTAGGGATGCACTGATACCAATTACCGATACATTTGCAGTGTGAATTGAGTCCATACAAAATGAAGGAGCATAAATCGCACTGCAAAGGTATCAGTTTTAGGTATCGGAGCATTTGTAAGAGTACAAGTACCCGTGCAAATGCTTAGTAACGGCACCGACACCGGAATCAGTGCAACCCTACAGTAAATATAAAAATGAAATTCTAGAAAAAGTAAAATCATGTTAATTGCTGTATAAATCCTATTTCTACAAAAAAACTACGGCCCACTATGCCTATTACTGGAGAATCTCCCAGAGGCTGTGTATCCAGACATATCCTGACTAATGTATGTATCCACCAGAATTATAGGTCATTTGGCCCCAATAATGAAGTAAAGTAACGGATTGCTTCCTTGACCTCTTTTTGCTCGTGTGCTCATTGCACATATGCGTCCATGGATGGCAGAGGTTTCTATGCTGAGAGTGCCCCCACTGTGCACAGAGACCCTGCCGTCGCAGTCAGCCAATCACAGTGGTCATGTGATCAGGAAGACCTTCCTATATAAAATAAATATGCAGCGCTAATGTGAGTAAATATTGATAAAATCTGGTGAAGAAACAAATAAATAACACAATGTCATATGCTAAATCACATGTTAGATAGCTCAGTCCTTATAGTGATCAAGCAAAGTGATTATGTGCAGGTATTCCACAGGTCCATGGTCAAAGATAAAGGTGACTCTTGTGTACTTGTGAATGTACAAACAATGCACTAACCAGATAGCGCATTAATTGCGCATGGAGCAATTAAGACCTGCTCCTGCCCCCAGACATAATAGCGAGGGGCTGGGTGGATAGGAGAAAACAAACCCTTTAATCACTTGCTATCTGATGTACATGTATAAATACCCTGATGGCAGTTGGTTAACACCAGGATCATGGCTGCAGCTGGAGCCATTATCTTTGTACCATTGTTTCAGCTGGTGATCACCTGTTATGTAAAAGTGACCCAGGAAGCTTTGCAGCCACCCAATCCCTTTTACAGCACTGGGAAGGACCCCTACCCCCCTTTACCACCATTCATGGTGGTAAGTGGTTGGGGTGGCTGCCTGCAGAGCAGATGTGGGAACATCTGTTTTTTGATCTCCTCTATAACAAATCTCTGTGATCCTGAGAGTGACAGATTTTGTCACTTTTTGTTTCAGCTGTCATTCCCTGGCAGGTACAGCCAGGCAAGCAGCTGATCAAACACGATCTGTATTTGATCATCTGCTTTGAAGAGCAAGGGAAATGTCACCATAAAGAGTACCTGTCACCTGCCTATAAAGCTATAAAAAGGGGGCTCTCACGATAGCAATAAAATTTAAAAAAATAGTGTAAAAATAAATGTAAATAAAATAATAATAAAAAAAAAAAAATAATAATAATAATAATAAAAAAATGGAAAAAAAAAAACCCTCACTCCTCCATGCACACGTGCAATTGGAAACACACATGTAGATGGAGCACACATTAAAAAGGTGATTGTACCACACATTGGAGGTATTGCTGTGAATGTTGGAGTGATAGCAATAATTCTAGGACCAAAATTCTTGATTCTGTTTAAGCTTTTAACCTGTAAAGGCGTTTAAAGCATCACCTATGGACAGTTTTAGGTATCGTAGTTTGTCACTATTTCACAGGCATGTGCAATTTTAAATCTTGACAGGTTTGGTATCTATTTACTTGACACAACATCATCTTTTACATTTTACCAAAACAATGGTTTTGGCACTGTGTTTCTGTGGATTAAAATTCATTTAAACGGTAACTCCACTTGTGGGAAAATTTTTTAAAAACAGCGTATACATTTGTGACACAAGTCATACTGTAATTGAATGTTCTTAAAAATGACATTTCCTTTTCAATCTGCAGATCTGTCATTTTCTGTAAAATGCGATGTAACATGGCTACCTGGAGGTGTTCTGTACATAGATGGTGTACAGAATTCCCATCAGATATGTCATTTCCTGCTTGTGTGATGGGCTTACTGATTTCCCAGAAGTCTGCACTAAGATACAAATCAGATTTTGAGCATCCCCTGCAACAAACATGTCACTTTGGTGAGATACGCCCAAAGGGAAATCACATCCAAAGGGATGCAGACCCTTCCAATTCCCTCATTAGAGCCCTGCAGGTACAGCAGCTAATTGATAATTATGAAATCACTCCCATACAGATTCACTCTGCCCATGGACACTGACAACCCTCAATTTCTTCACAATCACAAAAGGTAGGAATCTGTAACAAAGTTTGTTAAAAATGTTTAAATAGATCACCCAAAGGGGAATATCTTTTTCTCAACAAAAGTGGAGTTACTCTTTAGGTGTATTTTTCATAAAAATTGCATTTGGCAAACATTTGCACAAATATCGTGTGACATAAACATTTTGAAATAGCCACTATTTTATTCCCCAGGGTGTCTGCTTTCAGAAAATATATAATAATGTGGGATTCTAACTAATTTTCTTGAAATAAATGCTGATTTTATGAAAAATTTAAAAATTGCCCCAGACACCTAGAGATTAATAAAAAGAACATGTGAGGATGGAGATGTGACAGCCACTGATGCTGACTTATTTGTTAATGTGCAATCTCAGGGAGCTGTCATCCTGGTCATTGAATCACCGACTTAAAGCAAGCATGTAGTTTGGGATTTCACAGACAGCTTGTTCCAGGTCATTTACTGACGAGGTACCCAAGTTAAAGGATAAGTTATCTTTTGGACAAAAATAATAAATACACATTTTTTTGCAGGTAAAAAATGTTAATTTATTATTTTTGTCTACAGGAGCCTGGAAAGCATTGCACCAGCGATCAGTAGATGATGCCATGCAGGTCTCCTGCAGACCTGTCAGAATATCTGCTTGTTTGTACGGGATGTACGAACAAGCAGGTATACTAACAGGAAGATTCAATGAACTACCACAGTGTCGTGGTAGTTCATTGAAAACTACAAGCCGACAGCTGTCGGGACTTGCAGTTCATTCATTCATGTTAGTTCATGAATGAATGACGCAGATGTGTGGGCGGAGCCTCGCACGGCCATACTGTTTTCAAATCTGACAGATAGTACAGGGAAACTTCTCCTCATACTATTTGTCATAGGGATGGGGGGCGGCGGGGGCGGCTGCAGCTATGGGAACATGTTACATGTTCCACCCTACTAAAACCGGGTGGAACATGTAACATGTTCCCAAAGGTGAACTTATCCTTTAACAACAAGAAGACAAAAGTGAGTCTACACCCTTGAAAGCAGCTACATGATCCAATCCAATCTATGGAACACCTTTATATATATATATAATGATTTACCATACCACAATCCCTACTGTCAGATTTATAAGGGGGATGAGAGGATGGGTTCCTGATAATCTTCACTGACACCTTTAATTCATAAACCAATGGATCAGAATACAGGACAGGTTCTCTCCTGTGATATCTTCACATAATACGCCATTGTGCATGTTCAGGCTTTTGGGTTGTTGGCATCAGAACTGGTAACTGAAGCTGTAAAAGAAAGTGGAGAAATGCAATGTGTATGAAGATTTATTTATTTATTTATTTCAGGTACTTACATAGCGCCATCAATTTATGCAGCGCTTTATATATATATATATTGTACATTCACATCAGTCCCTAACCCTCAAGGGGCGTACAAATCAAAGATCACGGTGAATGATGATTATCATACAATGATTCCACTATATAGTGTCCATACAGAGACAGAACATCCTTCTAACACACTCTGTGCTTTTCACTCTGGAGAGAAGTCTGTAGAGAGCCAATGATGGGGAGCTCCTCCATTATTTCTATTTGTATCATATAATGGGGGCAATGATGATATCATATCATAAGATTTTCTGCAGGACGTCTCATCTCCTCACATCTCCTACACACACCGCACACTACAATCACACAGGAACAGGACATGATGGGATACTTACTACTGGTGGTTCTGTAGCCTCGTCCCTTCTCTGGAATATATGAATCATGGTGTTAGAAACAGGAAAACACTAAATAAAAGATTCTCACAATCTGTCATAGAAAATATCCAAACTTTCAGAATATTGCGTCTGGAGGTCACACACATGGGATATCGATCATTAGAAAAGGCGTAACCCAGTCAAATCTAACTATAAACTACTATGAAAAAAGAGTTAGTAGAAATATATTCTTTTAATTAATTGAAGAACTGATGCCTACTTTAAAAAAAAAAAATAACACACTATATCTGCTAATAAAGCAATAAAGGGACTATGTCATGGGAGAATAATAGAGGCCACCATTGCTGAAATCTCTGTTTGAGAATGCTCATTCCCTGGCTGTTTGCTGATGCTTCTGCTTCAATGCTGTCTGAGTTGGTGACCCGGACAGGTAGGGAGTTACTGAATTTGACTTTTCTGAGCTTCATTTACATCATGCTTGTTCCAGGTCTGACTCAAAAGTACTAAAAGCCCAACTCCTCCCATATGACCCCTCCCCCATTGAGGCTCCCTTGCTGTATTTGTGTATATTTTATTTTAGTTTTGCACTTACCTTTTCATGTGTCTTTGGGATGGTCCCATGATGCATAGGGGTTTATTTACTAAAGCTGGAGAGTCCAAAATCAGACTCCCTTCTGCATAGAAACCAATCAGCTTCCAGGTTTCATTGCCAAAGCTTCATTGAACAAGCTGAGGTTAGAAGCTGATTGGTTTCTATGCAGAAGGGAGTCTGATTTTGGACTCTCCAGCTTTAGTAAATAAACCCCATAGGGTCATAGTCCTCTATGTGTCCTTTCCTAGCAGTCTGTGGTTCTTATTGATACAGATTGCAGCGCTGACATGATGACATCAGCGCCTCCCTCTATATTGATGAACCGTGAGTACAGGGTATCACAATGACACCCAGGGTGGATAAAAATCAATGATTTTTTAAATAAAATCAAAAAAATCAGATTTTTTTTATTTAAATCGGATTTTTTTTATTTAAATCGGATTTTTTTTATTTAAATCGGATTTTTTTAAATAAAATGCTTTTTGAGGAAAATATATTACCATCCAAAGGTTATTCCATGATGAAATAAAGATTAGTTTTTTAATTATGTAGAATAAGGCTGTATATGTTTAATTTTTTGGGTAAATAAATTCCATGAATCCATTCACAATGTCATGCTCTTCCAGAGGTTTTTGTAAGATTATTGGGCAGTTTCTCTGCCTACAAGATATTATCACAGATGATTGGTTTACTTTTGCAGTTCTCAAAACTGAATTTGACTCAGCGGAGATCACATGCCTCTTCACAGCAAAAATGTTATAACATGAACAGAGTTAAGAAAAAGACCTTCATCCTAACTTCTACAAACCTATGAATACAGAATCAACCCCTTCAGTGCTAAGTTTCAAGAAGTTCAGTGAATAGAATAGAAACAATATTTTTCTGATTGTTTGGAGTGGAATAGATCTGCACAAGAAGAAAGTGAAACTAATATGAAAAGTTGTTATTCTAAAAATCTTCATCTACTGGCATATTAAAGTTATACCAGCAAGAATTAGTCTTTATGTAGAAAACTAGGATTTAAATCCAGCCTTACTGACTAGTGATGTAAATCGTGATTTAAATCAGTTTGATTTAAATCAAATCCACCCTGATGACACCCCCACAAAAGCAGGTCAATGACACTCTGAATTCACAGTATGTCTTCAGTCTCCCAGGTTGAGTGACAGAAGGTGTGATTTCACCTGAAACATCTTCTGGCGGAGCAAAGGTACTGCAGTGGACAGGACTGAAGAGAGAGGGAGTATTGGACTCAGAACTGCTTTTCTTAACCTTGGGGGGGGGGGGGGATGCAGCAATTGCAGTTTCCATACTTGTCAATGAAGCAATCAAATTCTTCTGAAGTCTATTCATTTATACTATACTATGACAGAAAGTAACATCTGAGAAGAGAATCGAAATCTGTCACTTACTCTTGTAGAAAAAGATTCCCACACCAAGAGCAACTGCGATGACAGGAGCAGCACAGACATAGGCAACTGAGGTGCCATTGTCAGGTTCTAAAAAAGAGAGAATACATGAGATCATCGCAATACACCTGACCCCTGCACTCTATGCCTTACCCGCTCCTGACCCCTGAAATATTTACATTACCCCCTCATGACCCTTGTGCTTTGTACATTACATATTCCTGACACCTTCATTTTGTACATTATATACACCTGTTAACTGCACTCTGTATGCTACATACTTCTGACCCCTGTGCTCTGTATGTTACATACTTCTGACCCCTGTGCTCTGTATGTTACATACTTCTGACCCCTGTGCTCTGTGCAAGTTGTAAATCCCTCCCACTTTTATATATATTTCAGCTCTGAGGAAGAGGCAAGTCCTCGAAACACGTCAGTCTTTTGGATGTCTAAACTCCCTATTGCGGACTGTTACTCAGCGCGGTGTTGACCCAGCTGTTCTTTTATGATGTGCCTTGACTATATTGTCGTTTGTGAGTACAACACCTACTTTATGTTTTATTAAACATTTTTTATGGTAATACACTAGGCCTGTGCGCCCTCTCTTTGTTCTTTCCCCATCTTGTGCACATCACTGGGTGGGGCTCAGGTAAGTATTATGGAGGGCACTGCTGCACACAGAACATTTTTTACCTTTATGCACAGACCACTTTAAACATTGATTCTGACCACTCTTCGTGGAAATGGTATTCCCTGATGGCAGTGGCCTCTTCTAGCAGGATAAGGCACTCTGCCACACTGCAAAAATGGTTCAGGAATGGTTTGAGGAACACAACAACAAGCTTGAAGTGTTGACTTGGACTGCAAATTTTCCATATCTCAATCCAATTGAGCATCTCTGGGATGTGCTGGAGGCACCACTTTACTTATAGGACTTAAAAAATCTGCTACTGACGGCTTGGTCCCAGATACCACCAACATACCTTCAGAGGTCTAGTACTGTCCATGCCTTGATGGTTCACAGTTGTTTTGGTAGCAAAAAGGGGGACCTACTGAATATTAGGTGAATGGTCAAAAAGGTACGGCTGATTGGTATAAATAAGCAGAGACAACTGGACATGACAATATTTTTATTGAAAATTTGCATCTTAAAAATATTTACAAAACATAACTTAATATCCTTGAATTAAATAACGTCTTTTTATTGACATTCTAACTGTTCTTCTCATGGGGCTCATATCTGGATCTGATCATTGCAGGTCTCTGTCTCATGATTAGGATGGATTTTCTGTCAATGCTCACAGATGATTTATTCAACATTCAAAGGGAGGGTCAGTCCACCTAATGTAATCATTGTACAGCACCAAGGACAGCAATTGTACTGAGCCTCCTGTGCTGGGAGGAGGACTTTATAATGAGGGATCACTAATTGAATCTTTACGGTAAATGCATTATAATCCCTCCCACCTTCACCTTGTACTTTTCACCCCATACATACAGCCTAAAATACAGTAAATCTTCACATTTCGTTTTCAGCATTTTCTGTTTCTGTGCTCAAACATGAGGCATGCCACCTAACACATGGCAAAGTAAGACATCTGTCTGTAGTGTAAGAACTGACACTTCCTAGGAAGAAGTTACATATCCCATCTTCCCCGGGTCTATCAGTCTAGTGCTCTGCAGGTGAACATTAAATAGTAATTAGATGTGACAGAGGTAGAGCAATCACCATTCTGGAAAAGAAGTGTTTTCATCACATTAGCACTCCCACATTTGTGATGCAACAGATGAAATGGTAAGGCGTGCACTGATCACTGCGGGACTGGCACAAGTTGTCTGTCATTCTGGTGAAGGAACAAGCTCGCTGTATTGACACAGACAGGGGAATTGATCAGCCATGATACTACACACTGTATACACAACATGTGAGCCCATCATTACAGAAGAAGACAAACATCACAGGGAATAGAAGTACACTAATACCTAGCTAAAACAACCAATACATTGGAAATGTGCAATGCCTCTATCCACTTCAACTCTGGAAGATTTTACCCCCTTCATGACCAGGACATTTTTTGCTATTTAGCACTATGCTACTTTAACTAACAGTTGCCCAGTCACACACAACACTGTAACCAAATTCATTTTATATCCTTTTATTTTTCTTCCAAATAGAGCTTTCTTTTGGTGGTAGTTGATCACCACTGGGGTTTTTTTTTTTTGAGCTATAAAAAAATAAAGTCCAAACATTTTAAAAAAAAAAAAATATTTTTTACATTTATTTTACAAAATATATCCAACAAAAACAAATATAAAAGAAATCAAATTTGTTCATAAATGTAGGCCAAAATGGATTCTGCTATATGTCTTTGGTAAAAAAAAAATCTCAAGTGTAAATTAATTCTTTTTTTGAAAGTTATAACATCTATATATAGACAGTAGACATATATACTGGAATTTTCTTTTTCTATATAGTAGTAATGGCGGTGATCAGCAACTTATAGTGGGACTGTGATAGTGCGGCGGGCAATCTGACACTAACACTGGGAGGGAACTGACTATCTGCCACTGACACCACCAGTGACACTAATACAGTAGTCAGTGCTAATAATATACTGTACACTCTCACTGTATTAATGACACTGGCTGGGAAAGGGTTAACATTTAAGGGCAATCAAAGGGTTAAATGTGTGCCTAACAATGTTTACTGTATGTACTGTGTGCTGATTTTACTGAGCGATGTGCTGGCTTTTACTCCCTGCCTTGTAGGGAGAAAAAACAGCACATTTCTTCTAGCTGTAGAGCCCTGTGCTGTTTATCAACCCAGGGATCTCTTCTATCATTCGCTCAATGGGTTCTGGTCATAAATCATTACCTGGGACCCGCTGACTGGCTTGTGCTGTTAGTGAATGAAAGCAGATCCAGGATGGCGGATGCATGTGCCCCCTGCCTGGAAACAACAAATAACATACATGTACGTGATCCAGTGCATCAAGGCCCCCCTGCCGCAGTATAAGTGTGGTGGGTGGTCCCGAAGAGGTTAAACTGATTGCGGTGAACAATAAGCTTGAGGCCTCATTCACAATTCACATTTCCAAACGCACAGGAAACGCACAGGAAATGTGTGAAAAAAGCATGTCATGTCATGCTTGCCTGCCATTCATTGTTAAAGGCGCCCCAAATGCAGTTAGAAGCACATGTATGGTTGTGCATTTTGTCAATGCTTAATGAAATAACATGCAACTGTCCACACTGAAACAAGTGTGCATTCCTGCTACATGGAGTGTGAATGGGGCCTAACTGGGGTCATATGGGGCTGGGCACCAACATCTGCTATAGGGAATCATTTGAAAACTAGTTGATAAACGCAACTGTTTTAGGAAAAATATTTGGCAAATTGAAGGAAGTCGACCTTTCTAGAGAGAAAGAGAGGGAAGAGACAAGAGGAGGGTGAGAGGGAAGGAGAGAGAGAAAGAAAAGAGAGGGAAGAGACAAGAGGAATGTGAGAGGGAAGGAGAGAGAGAAAGAAAAGAGAGGGAAGAGACAAGAGGAGTGTGAGAGGGAAGGAGAGAGAGAAAGAAAAGAGAGGGAAGAGACAAGAGGAATGTGAGAGGGAAGGAGAGAGAGAAAGAAAAGAGAGGGAAGAGACAAGAGGAGTGTGAGAGGGAAGGAGAGAGAGAAAGAAAAGAGAAGAGGGGGGGGGGAGACAGAGAAGGACAAGAGAGGGAGAGAGAGAGAAGGCGACTGAAACAATCACACATGAGGAGCATATCAATGTCATTGGACAGAAGCTCCTTCCAGGTCACTGACTGTTGGTACCAACATCAGCCAGGAATGCAATGTAAGACATTCAACAGTAACCTCCCTAGCGGTCTGATTATGTCCATATTTCTGTGCTCGAAGCGGTACTTTTTTTGCATGGAAATATGTATTTTTTTTATTGTAGCCTGCAATTTTTAGGAGTAACTCACTGAAATCTGTACGAACAAGAGTCTAGTAAACATCCCGGGTAGGATAAAATTTGAAACACGAAATCATAAATTATAATTTAATAATCATAAAAAATAATAATATAATAATAATACATTTAATTCAATAATATAATCAAACCAAAAACACTGAAATTTGAAATATAGCGCCAAGTTCGCACATCACTGAGCAAAGTCGTAGAATCGTTTTCAGTGTCTGATGATGAATTTCCCCACAAATCATTATCACTCAATTCTGCAAGTGGTTCTGATTTACTATCGCTGTTCTCTAGCCGGTCTAAAACCGCTTTTGACCTAAAGGGACGCTTTTTGGACGCCTTGAACTTTTCTTAGTTTCCAGGCAGAAAGAACAGTAAAAATGCAGGCAGGGTACAGGACAAAGCACTCGGGACAAAATGTATGTGAAATGGTTTGATACAGGAATGTTATACTATGTGATTTTAGTGTATTTAGTGAATGTCACTTTTTCACATTTTTGAATTTCCCGCCGGTTACGTCCCCCCGTACGTCCCGACGCTCGCAGGGGACAGAACCCAGATGACAGATGTCGGCATCCGCAGGAGGACATTACAGGGGACACTGCAGGAGGGACATCGCGGGAGCGCAGGACAAGGTAAGTGACCGAGGGAACCCGGAGCAGCGCTGCAGAGTATTCCCGAGTGTAGCTCGGGGTTACCGCTTGTGGTGCTGAAACTTTATCCCAAGCTACACTCGGGAATACCGCCATGGAGGTTAAAGACAGGGGTCCCCCATTTTTCTATCTTCACAGGTTCACATATAATTTAGTTCTCTATTTGCCAAAGGATTTATTTTTTTGTCCATCCAGTCAAGATATTTACAAAGGTCTGACATGCAGTTCAGTCTTCTCTGGCAGGATAGGAGACCTGATGTTCCTCTGCTGCACTAACACTTACTATTTACTTGCTAGAGAAGCAGAAGACTAGTGAGATCATCTGTCACTCTGCTCTCTCCACCTATCAACATTTTCGTTGCTGGAACATCCCATGAGCTTTGCAGCAAAAAAAGACTGCTGGTTCTCCTTCTCTAAGTCTGAGCTCTACTGTACAGGAACTGCAAGAGGCCACTAACAGTTCATATTCAGATATTTACACTGCTAATATGCTAGTATGTAAAAAGTTGCATTTAAAGTGGCTGTAAACCCTTCCATATTCCTAGTGAAGTGTCTGACCTCAGGTGATACACAGAGATGAATCAAATCTTCCTTCCTATGTCGCTGGACTTCAAGTGGCTATACCAGAAAGATGCTCTACCTGTTTATCTGCAGCCCCATTTCCTCTACATCAGTTCAAAGTCCAGAATTTCTATAGCTTATCTGAGCTTTCAGAAAGCAGGGAGCTGAACTTACACTCTGCACAGCTCAGAGAGGAGAGCTCTGAGAGCTGATTGGAGGAAAGGGATGCATCCCCTTCCACACAGCATAGAGGACACATGCAGAACTGAGGCTGTCAATCACAGGCTGTGTCCTGGAGATCCTTCCCCATCCCCTTTATCTCTCTAAGTCAGGAAAACCTGTCAGAAATAACAGCTAGCAGAGGAATTAGACAGCAAAAAGAAATTACACTCAAGACAAGTATACCCTATGGAAGGATATGTTTTGTTCATATTTCATGTTAAAGGTTTACAACCACTTTATGAATGATTACAGGTCTGCAGCCATTTGTGCCTTTTATATCTGCCTGAATTTCAGCTTTAAAATAGATCTGAAGGAAAAACTTAATTTTGACAGCACAGTGGCTGGTGGTTAGCACTTACACCTGGCAGCACTGAGGTCGATGGTTTGAATCCCAACCACAGCACTACCTGCCTGGAGTTTGCATGTTTTCCCTGTGCCTGTGTGAGCTTCCTCCAAGTACTCAGGTTTCCTCCCACAATCCAAAGACATGCTGGTAGGTTAATTGGCTCCTGTCTATATTGTCCCTAGTATGTGTATGTATGAATGTGGGTTAGGGACCTTAGATTGTACGCCCCTTGAGGGTTAGGGACTGATGTGAATGTACAATATATATGTATATATATATGTAAATTGATAGTGCTATATAAGTACCTGTAATAAATACATTTTTCATTTTGGATAAATGAGGGAGGGCTATAACTCCTGTCAGGTCTTTTTGCCATCTTTGTCCCATTGGAGAGATTTCCCCTCATAGCCAAAACATAAAATGAGAGGAAGTTCCTCCAAAGCGAGGGAATCCCCGGCTCTCACCAGAACTAGTGTCTGCGTTACTATGGCCAGTGGTGTATTTAGGTTTTGTGCTGCCATAGGCAACACACAGATTGGCGTCCCCCCTCCGCAGAAAGAGCCTGACATTGACCAAGAACACCCCTGCCCTCCACCCGAGCCTTCCAATACCACTGCCCCCCTTACACCAGCCACCATCCCCCATGGCAAGAGATTGAAAGACACTCACCTCTACAGCTCTGGACATCCCCAGGAACGAGAATCAGGCTGTGCATACACCGTCATGAAACCCACACCATCTCTCGGAAACTCACCAGGTCCCCATGCCGCGTGTGTCCCTTCTTCTGTCCCTTCTTCCAGTGCTGCCCCCCCTGAAAAATGCTGCCCTAGGCAAATGCCTTGTTTGCCTTGTGATAAATACACCCCTGACCATGGCTATTTTAGTGATTTTTATGGCATAAATATGGTGTCCCCATTGGACGATTTCCCCTCTATTACTTTTCTGGGGACAACACGAAATTTGGGATTTTCTTTTACTGTCTCTTTTGATGATAACAGTAAACAGGACAAATAGAGAGGGTGAATCTCCCCAATGGGGACACAGACAGCAATATCAACCAGACAGGGGTTCTAATCCCTCTCCATTCCATCCAAAACTTATATTAGTTGTATTTATAAAACTTAGCTATACTTTAACCACTTGCCGACCAGCGATGTACCTGTAAGTCACTGGACTTCAAGCGGTTATACCGGAAAGATGTCTGGAGCTGCAGGCATCACCCCAGTACTGTTTTGTAGAGCCAACAGTTGTCTCTCTTGAAAACGCAATTAGAGCAGCTAACTAGCCCCTGAGTTGATGTTACAAGCAGTGCAAAGGGACATCCCCCCTCCCACCACCTTCTGTAGTTATATTGGGCTGTCCTGTCCCACCGGGACACCCAATCAACCAGCCGGCACTTCCACCCGCTGATCATAGAGTCGAACAAAGACCAGATCACCTCTGTTCAGATCTATGATATAGTAACCCGGAAGCAGTGACCCCACATCACTTCTGGTTTACCCGAATGTAAATGGCACCATTTTTTAAAATGAAAAGCATACTAATCAAATGCGTTTAGGGGCAGAGGAGGGATCTGGGTTCTTACAGACCTCCGATCTCTCCATAAACAGGACCTGTCACATGCCTATTGCTGTCACAAGGGATGCATACATTCCAATAAAAGTGATTTTAAAAAAAATTAAGCGACAGTGTAAAAAATCAAATCAAATAAATAAACAAATAAATAATTGATTAAAAAAATATAAAGTTGGTTTTACATTCCAGTATATATCATTCATACAGCAATGGATCAGAATACATGAAAAGTTCTCTTTAGGTTACATGGCATCAGATATATTAATAAAAGCAGACGGAAGCGAGCAGAACGGGCTGAATCTAGAGAAAAGTTGTATCTCCTCTTCCCCCTGTGATGTCCTCACAAAATACTCCATCGTGTACATTCAGGCTTTCAGGTTGTTGAGTCAGAATTGGTATCTGAAGCTGTAAAAGAAAGTGGAGACATTTAGTCTGTATGATGATCACGGTGAATGATGATTGTCAGATAAGGATTCCTCTCTATAATATACAGAGAGAGAACATCCTCCTGACACACTCTGTGCTCTTCACTATAGAGAGAGGTCTGCAGAGAGAGCCAATAAAGGGGAGCTACTCAGTGGCGTTACTGCAGGGGTGCAATTGCCCCCCTAAGTCATTCCTCGCCCCCCCGGCTAAATTAGGCTGCCAGGGTCGCAGCGACTGGGCCCTGATGTTCTGCCACCTAGGGGGGAGCCCTGACAAGTGGAACGGGGGCCCCATTGCCATCATAGGCAGTATCCTCAGTCCTTAGGTATTTCTAGTTGTATCGCAGAGCTCCCAACTGTCCTTCATTTAAAGGGACTGTCCACAGTGGCTTAGTGGTGGGCGGCACAGTGGCTTAGTGGTTAGCACATCTGCCTTGCAGTAAATGGGTCATGGGTTCAATTTCCGACCATGGTGCCTCCTGCATGGAGTTTGCATGTTCTCCCTGTGCTTGTGTGGGTTTCCTCTGGGTGCTCCACTTTCCTCCCACACTCCAAAGACATGCTGGTAGGTTAATTGGCTCCTGTCTAAATTGTCCCTAGTATGTGTATGTATGAATGTCAGTTAGGGACCTTAGATTGTACACCCCTTGAGGGTTGGGGACTGATGTGAATGTACAATATATATGTGTGTAAAGTGCTGCGTAAATTGACAGTGCTATATAAGTACCTGAAATAAATAAATAAAAATCTGTTAGAAAAAAAAATCCCTCTGTCCCCCTTTCTTCCTCAATTCTCCTTCTTTTCGGTCTGATATACAGACATCTATAACAATGCACTTATTAACTACCAAAAGTGTCACACCACACTAAACCTTTCACCCCACCTCTGAAGTATTTCATTTGTTGTTTTGAAAGGCCGGTATGGAGAAAGGGAAATGGTAAGAAAAAACCTTTGTGGGTTTTACCAATCACTTTGTGTTTAATTCTTCATGGACTGCAGAACTGGCGGTGTGTCCTTTACCTAACAAACTTTGTGCTAGAAGGTGTCCCTCTTTCAGAATGTTGGGGGGTATTTTATCATGTAGGCAATGATAATAGGGTTCCTTGTATCATAGGATAGGATGATCTGCAGGACGTCTCATCTCCTCACATCTCCTACACACACCGCACACTACAATCACACAGGAACAGGACATGATGGGATACTTACTACTGGTGGTCTTGTAGCCTCGTCCCTTCTCTGGAATATAATAATCATGGAGTTAGAAACAGGAAAACACTGAACAATATCTCACAGACCAAAATCCAAACCTTCCGAATATTGAGGCCGGGAAGTCCATGAGGTCCCACACATGGGATATTTACCACAAGAAAAGGCCTCAACCACCCAGATCAAAATATGAATGACTTTGGAAAAAGTTAGTATATGTTTTGTATATGTGAAGACCCGATCTTAAAGTGGTTCTAAAGGCTCAAGTTTTTTTACTCTCAAGCGTTCTAGGTATGAAGGTAAAACACTTTCTGTGTGCAGCAGCCCCCCTAACACTTACCTGAGCACCCTCTTGATCCAGCGATCCCCACAAGAGCCTCGGTTCTCTGGAGACTCTCAGACAGGAAAGGGAGGGGGTGGGGCTGAGCCACAGCTCTGTGTGGGAATAGACACGCAGAGCCACGGCTTGGAAGGGTGCCTGCTCAGGTGCCCCCATAGCAAGCTGCTTGCTGTGGAGGCACCAGACAGGAGAGGGGGGCCAGGAATACTGGTGGGGGTCCCAAGAAGAGGAGGATCCAGGATGCTCTGTGCAAAGTCATTACACAGAGCAGGTAAGTATGACATGTATCACTTTAACTTCTACCCTAGAGGTTCTGCTAAAACACTGCAAGGGACAATGAACTCTATCCTGAGACAATAATGGAGTCTGCCATTTCTGAAATCTCCTTTTGAGAATGAAGTTCCTTCAATGTCATGCTGATGATTCTGCTTTGATGTCTGGAGTTGTGGACACAGAACAGATATACAGTTATGCAATTTGACAATTTTCTGACTTTTTTATATGAACCTTTTCCATATGTCTTCAGGCTGGACACATGATGCACAGGGTCCTTGTTGGATCTTCTCCAGGAAGTAGGTGGCTCTTGATACAGATAGGGACACTGGCATATTGACATCAGTGCTTCTCTCTATAGCAATACATTGTGAGTGTTGGGTGCCATAGCAATGTAAAGCAGGTTTAGGGCGCCTTGCACTCATAACGTATCTCCATTCTTCGGGGTTGAATGATGAAATGGGAGGTAAAATTCCACCTAGAATATTGAGGATATATTCTGGTAGAGAAAAGGTTCTGCAGAGGGCAGTACAAAAAAAGAGTGTAAGTACTGGACCCAGAGCTGCTTATTTTTAACCTCTAAGGGGACTTTAAAAGAAATGTAAAATTGCCCAAAGTTGGATCTCTAGTCAGACACAGACCGGCAAATATTATTTTCTCCAGGAGGCCATAAGTGGATGTCTCAATTCTAGTGTGCAGACAGAGTCACTTTAACCACTAGCCTACAGGGCACTTGTACCTCCTTCCTGCCCAGGCCAATATCCAGCTTTCAGCGCTGTCACACTTTGAATGACAATTGCGCGGTCATGCAACACTGTACCCATATGAAATTTTTTAATTTTTTTTGAGACAGATAGAGCTTTATTTTGGTGGTATTTAATCACCTCGGGGTTTTTTCTTTTTTCTTAAACAAACAAAAAACCA
Organism: Staurois parvus; assembly: GCF_062004578.1. NCBI lineage: Eukaryota > Metazoa > Chordata > Amphibia > Anura > Ranidae > Staurois > Staurois parvus. The sequence goes on along the minus strand of NW_028318402.1, from coordinate 171,805 downwards.
CTGAAAATTTTGAAAAAAAAAAAGTTTTTTCTTAGTTTTTGTTATAAGATTTTGTGAAATGATTTTTCTCCTTCACTGATGTGCGCTAATGAGGCTGCAGTGATGGGCACTGATAGGCTGCACTGATGGACACTGATAGGTGGCACTGATGAGGAGGAACTGGTAGGTGGCACTGATGGGCATTGACAGGCATCACTGATGGGCACTGATAGGCATCACTGATGGGCACTGATAGGTGGCACTGATAGATGGCACTGATGAGGAGGCACTGGTAGGTGGCACTGATGGGCATTGACAGGCATCACTGATGGGCACTGAAAGGCAGCACTCATATGGCACTGATAGGCAGCACTGATAGGTGGCACTGATAGGCGACACTGACTGGCAATGATAGGTGTCACTGACTGGCACTGTTGGCGGCACTGATGCACACTGATAGGCGGTACTGATGCACACTGATAGGTGGCACTGACTGGCACTGATAGGTGGCACTGATTGGCATTGATAGGTGGCACTGACTGGCACTGATAGGTGACACTGAAAGGCAGCTCAGATAGGCACTGATATGTGGCATTGATGTGCACTGGTAGGCACTGATATGTGGCATTGATGTGGCACTGGCAGGTGGCATGGGTGAGCACTGACAGCTGGCACTGATGGACACTGACAGGTGGCACTGCTGGGGCTACACAGATCATCAGGGCACATGTCCCCTCTGAGGAATGCCGATTACCGGCTCTGCTCTCCTCTCTTCTGTCAGCGTGACAGCTTATGGGGAGAGGAATGCCGATAACCGGCATTTCCCTATTTACATGTGATCAGCTGTGATTGGACACAGCTGATCACATGACTGAGCCGACATCTTCGGCTCTTTCCGTTGATCGATGATCTGCTGTGTCCGAGCGACACAGCGCACCACCGATCGCCACGCTGTGCGCTCCCAGAGCCGCACATGCGCGGTTAGAATGGGAGGATGTCATATGACGTCCTCCCAGAACGAGAGAACCGCTTTGCGCCCGTCATTGTACTATATGGCAGGTGGGAGGCGGTTAAGCAATTTAATTCTGTCTAAGTCCATTCATTTATACAAAAAGTATTATCTGAGAAGAAAAAAAAACAAAATCTGTCACTTATTCATATAGAAAAATTCCAACATGAAGATTGACAGTGATGACAACAACAAAAGAGCATGAGATGGTGGGAATACTCAACATTGTACAAGTTAGAAGCTCAGGTAAAGATACTTTACAAAAAGGGACATGTAATTGTAACGTATTATACCTCCAGTAGTGAGTAGATTGGTGCGTATTCATTAAAATTGGACATTATGACTACACAGATCAAATATCTTCTTTACTTGAAAGGTAAAACTTGATTGCCATAGACAAGGTGTACAAAACTGAACCAGCCATGGATGTCTCAATACCTGTCCTATGACAGAATCAATTTAAACAATCTAATTCTTTAGAAGTGAATTAATTCACGCTGCTACAAAATCCTTCACTTACTTATGTATAAAGAGATTCCAACACCAAGAATGACAGCGATGACAACTGCACAGGCGATGGCAACAAATACAGTAGTGATGGAGCTATTGACAGGTTCTGAAAGAGAGACACAAAGGAACATGAGATGGTGGGAATACTGAGAACTGTACAAGTGAAAAGTTCAGGTGAAGATACTTTATAAAAGGAGAAATGTAATAGTAACATTTTATACCTCCGATGGTAAATAGATTGGGACCTCTTTATGAAAATGTAACGCGTTGACTATGCAGATCAAATTTCTTTTTTTACCTAAAGCGGAACTCCACCCAGAAGGGGAAGTTCTGCTTTAAGGCCTCCTCCCCCCTTCCGCTTTCACATTTGGCAGTCTTTTTGGGAGGGAGGGGAACGGGTACCTGATTTTGACAGGTACCCGCTCCCACTTCCCCTCGGATCACCTAGGAAGTGTTTTTTCCCCCCTCCCTCCCCGCAGTCTTCTGGGACACAGCACAGGTCCCAGAAGACTGCGGGACCAATCACAGTGCACAGTGCTACTCGCGCATGCAAAGTGGGTACCAAAGGCCCAAGCTGTCACAGCCGGGTGACCACAGCTAAGATGCCAGCACCGGGGACTGAAGATGATACCTGGTGCCCCTTGAGTGAGCACATCGCTGGATCCGAGGACAAGTAAGTGTCTGTTTATTTAAAGTCAGCAGTTAAAGTTTGTGTAGCCGCCGACTTTTAATTTTTTCAAAAATGACTGGAGCCCTGCTTTAACCACTTGAAGACCAGGCCTTTTCTGACACCTTTTATTTACATGTAACAATCGGTATTATTAGAAAATTTCTTAGAACCCCCAAAGAGTATATATGTATTTTTTAAAGCAGAGGCTCTAGAGAATAAATTGACGTCTTTTGCAATTTTTTATGCCAAGCGGTATTTAGGCAGTGGTCTTGCAAATGCAATTTTTTTGGGGAAAAAATTATAAAATTTGAACACTAATGATGGACACTTATTTTGGGCTATAGAGAATATATCTTAAAGGACTTGCATTTACTATACAATTTGTTTTGCATATTTTTTAATATGAATGGCACTTAATGATTGATTTTAAAACCTATCGCTGCTCACATATACTTAGTCTGCAGATTTTGTGTTTACACATATCTTCTGGGCAGCAGCAGGGGTTATATTTTTAATAATACTTTTCTCACTTTTTCAAATACTTTTCAGTTGGTCCTTAGAGCAGTGAATTAGATTGTTTGGATTGAATGAGAAGAAAAGGATAGAGAGAATCTTTAAAAAATCTTCCCTCTCATTTCCCTTTCCTTTCCTCTTCCCTATCCCTCCTTCCTTTGCTACTCCCATTTCACTTCCCTTTCCTACATTTTTTTTATATTTCTTCTTTTTGAAGACGTGGTGTGCATAGGTTTTGCCAGGGCAACTGACTAAACATTTACTCTGTTGTCATGGCCCCGCAGGGTCTAATTCAGGCTCACTGAAGCTCTACTCCTCTGCTTCAGAAGTTACAAATAGAAGTAACTATGTACATGAATGTTTCACGTGTTCATTTCTACACATATGACTAATCTGACAATTGTTACACATTACGTCCTTCAATCTTCCAATGTCTTATGGGCAATCAAGGACTGTGATGTTACCATTCCTGTAACAATTTACTTTTTGCCAAAAGCTTACTATCTTTAAATAAATAAAGAATTTAAAAAAAATATATATTTTTTAATAACTTTATCACCATAAAGTCTTATGTCAAGTTAAGCAGATAAATGTGGACATTCTTTGATTTCATCTCTAGCCAAACTCTGTGCTTGCACTCTTTTCTTTACTCCAATGACCTGCGAGATGGGTCATTCCTGACCTGGAGCCTGCATTTTTTTTATATGTGGGTATAACCCAGCCTGCAGCTCTTTGGAATAAAAGAAAGTGTTATTTCGAAAGTCACCTGAGCTCATCTCTTATGGTAAGCAATTTTCCTACTCTTCATCTCTACTCACCCCATTTTGAAGTGAAAATTCCCTCCTCCAGACTGCTGTGGTCCACATGACAGGAGTAAGTGTCTCCCTCCTTGGTTGGCACTTCCACACTGACTCTGATCTGATAGGTGCCATCAGGATGGGGGAGAATTGGAGTCATTTCATCAGCAGGAAGGTGGTCTACCCCATTCCTCATCCACGTCACATCCACAGGTCGGGGGTGAAACCCGTACACCAGGCACTGAAGTCTTGTCACACCATTTGGCTGAGGATGACCCCACACCTTCACCTCTGGACGCACTATGAAGGAGATAAAACAAATGGAAATATATAAAGCCTCTGATGGACAACAGGTATAAGAGAGCCTTACACATACAAAGGCAACAACTGTTCAAATCTTTATCATGATTTTTAGGGAAGCTTCATTCTGAAGCTTCCAGAGTGAATTTGATTAAATAGTTGATTTTGAAATTTGGCAGGTCAATGATACCTTTTATTCTATTCTATTTTTAAAGGTTGAATCAAACAAAATATATTAAATACATATATGCATACATTTTTAAAAGGTTTTACTGTCGTCCTGCCCCTATTCTTCTGATACACATCTCATATCACAGAAGGTTGCATGCGCAGAGGCCCACAGTGGCCAGTGGGAGGTCCTAGCACACATAATTAGAGTCCAGATTCTACTGACCATCTGCCTGCTGCCCAGCTATTTGCCAATGAGCCTATGCCTTCCACCCAGCCAAATTCCACTGATCCTCTGCCTTCCACCCAGCCAAATTCCACTGATCTTCTGCCTTCCACCCAGCCAAATTCCACTGATCCCCTGCCTTCCACCCAGCCAAATTCCACTGATCCTCTGCCTTCCACCCAGCCAAATTCCACTGATCTTCTGCCTTCCACCCAGCCAAATTCCACTGATCCCCTGCCTTCCACCCAGCCAAATTCCACTGATCCTCTGCCTTCCACCCAGCCAAATTCCACTGATCCCCTGCCTTCCACCCAGCCAAATTCCACTGATCCTCTGCCCTCCACCCAGCCAAATTCCACTGATCTTCTGCCTTCACCCAGCCAAATTCCACTGATCTTGTTAGGGAATGAGAGGATCGCCGCGGCGCACAAATCTGCGCATGCGTGGGATCCCGACGAGGCGAACAGGCGTGCGGGCACTAGGACAGAGGCGTGCGCGGCGGCACTCGCAGCTGCGCATGCGCACTCACGGGTGCGCACCTGTCACTAATGACGGCGCCGAGCGGGCTATTTAAACTGGCCACAGCAGTATCCAAATTGCCGTATGGTCTTATTCCCCTGCCTGTGCTTTCTGATTCTGTATTGTTCTCTGTTGCCGAACCTAGCCTACTCCTGACTACTGTTGACCATCTCCTGCCCTGACCCCTGACTTACCTCTGGATTATTCTTCTGCCTGCTCCTGATCATTTGACCTCCTGCTGCTGAACCTGGCCTGTGAACCGACTATCCTTCTGCCTGCTGCTCTGGTCTGCTCTGCCTCATCTGATACCAAACCCAGCTCGTATGACTCTGCTCTGCCTCATCCAATACCAAAACCGGCTCATCTGACTCTGCTACTCACCTCTCGGTGCATCCGCATCCATCCATCCTGCACGGACTCTTCTCTTCCTTACATCTTGGAAGTAGATGCATCCGAAAACGCAGTAGGGGCAGTTCTTTCACAAAGGAAAGGCCTTAAGGAACTAATGCATCCAGTAGCCTTCTTCTCTAGGAAACTTACCCCAGCTGAAAGGAACTACGACGTTGGGGACCAGGAACTCTTGGCAATAAAAACAGCACTGGAGGAATGGAGATACTTGCTGGAAGGGGCCATACACCCAATTCTGATATACACAGATCACAAGAATCTAAAATATTTAAGGACTGCTAAACGTCTCAAACCACGCCAGGCTACATGGGCACTGTTTTTCTCCAGATTCGTCTTCCACATCACCTACAGGCCGGGATCCAAAAACACTACACCAGATGCGCTCTCACGCATGTTCGAGGATCCAAAAGAATCTCCAAACCAGACACCATTCTACCAGCAGGGAATTTCTTGTTACTACAGTCTGAACTCTTGTCTCAATTACAACAAGCATCAATATGAGCATCCAGCCCACACGGAATCACGGTACAGAGCAGGGAAGGGCTTTTATGGAAAGGGGAGCAAATTTTGGTACCCGAAGGGACACGAACTCTTCTCCTGAGTTACTGCCATGATCACCTGTTAGCAGGTCACTTCGAGGTTTCCAAAACTTTGGAGCTGGCACAACGCACATTCTGGTGGCCGAACATGGCCAAGGATTGCAAGACGTATGTAAGGACTTGCACCATCTGCAATCGGAACAAGACCACCCGAAACAAAGCCTGGGGTTTACTTAAACCCCTACAAGTACCTGATAGGCCTTGAAAGATGATAACTATGGATTTTATAGTGGAACGTCTGCCTTCCCAAGGACATACCGCCATTTTTGTGGTAGTGGATCGGTTATCAAAAATGGCCCATTTTCTGCCACTAAGGAATATACCCTCTGCTTCTGAGACTGCTTGGATCTTCATTAAGGAAATCACAAGACTCCATGGAGTTCCTATGGACAGTGTCTTTGACCAGGGAGTACACTTCAAGATTTTACTTCAAGATTTTGAGAGCACTATGCAAAACCCTGGAAATCAAGTTATCTTTCTCCTCTGCCTACCACCCACAAACAAACGGGCAAACCAAACGGACCAACCAGACTCTGGAACAATACATCAGATGTTACCCGGCCTTTCTCCAAGATGACTGGGTGGCACTCTTGCCTCTGGCGGAGTTCGCATATAACAACGCTAGCCATTCTGCCACTAAAAAAATCACCATTTTTTGCTAACTATGGGTTCCACCCTACCTTTTTACCTTACCTGATCCCAGAAACCTCTGTTCCTGCTGCCCAGAATACTCTAAATTTCTTTGTCTCTAACAACAAATTATTACTGGAGGTGGTCGCAAAAGCCCAGGAAGACAACAAGAGGGTCTTCGACAGAAGGAGAAGGGGAGAACTGATTCTACATCCGGGAGACCAGGTCTGGCTGGCTACAACTAATCTTAAGATGGCATGCCCTTCGATGAAGTTGGCACCAAGGTTTGTGGGCCCATTTCCGATAAGACGAAAGATTAACAATGTTTCTTACGAATTAGCACTTCCGGAGTCCCTTAGAGTACACCCAGTCTTCCACGTGTCGCTATTGAAGCCTGCAGTACCCGATCCTTTTCCTAATCGTAGGTCAAGGCCCCCTGAGCCCATAAACATTGACAGGGAAGAGGAATTTGAGGTCGAGGCTATTGTGGACTGTAGGAAAAGGAGGGGTCAGACTCAGTACCTTATTAAGTGGAAAGGTTATGGTCAGGAGGAAAACTCATGGGAACCAGCTCAGAACGTTCATGCCACAGACCTATTCAGGAATTTTTTGCAGTCACCCGCAAAAGAGGAGCCAATTTGGCATCCGGAGGCTGCCCATAAGGGGGGGGCAATGTCAGGGAATGAAAGGATCGGCGCGGCGCACGAATCTGCGCATGCGCGGGATCCCGACGAGGCGAACAGGCTTGCGGGCACTAGGACAGAGGGGCGCAGCCAGGCACGCTCACGGGTGCGCGCCTGTCACTAATGACGGCACCGAGTGGGCTATTTAAACTGGCTACTGCAGTATCCAAATTGCCTCCGCCTTCGGGTGGATTTGATACGGCCCACTGTCATCATTTGTTAGCCTATATAGGAGAAGTGCAGACTCTTAAAGTGTTGGCTGTGAGGCAGAGGCTGTGTCCTTGAAACGCGTTAGCTAGTTGGTCATCCAGGGTTCCATCGTATGGACTCAGATGTTGTTTGGATTGAACATCTTGTTCAGTGTGACATGCCTGTGTTTTTTATGTCCATTGTGAGCATGATACTTACTTTTTTCTCCCAATAAATACTTTTAAACGATAATGCACTAGGCCGGTGCGCCCTCTTTTTGTTTTTTCATTTGCATTTAGTGATTTTGGACCGTCCCGGTCTGTTGAGAGCAGCAAGCAGTGCACATTCCAGAACGTTCATATTGGTTCTGCTGAGTCCATTCCCAGCGCAGGAGAAAAGTGTTTGCTGTGTTGGATTTGCAATTGGATTCTGCCAACCTACAGACCTTGGGTTTATGTACTCTACTTACACTACTTAGGTTACCTCCTGTTGCACCTTCTGACCTCTGCTCACTGCCAGCTATAACTTCCTCTGATCCCTCCCCACACCACCTAGTTAAAAATCTTCTTCAACTTCTTGGCCATCTTCTCTCCCATCAGGTCTGCACCCTCCCTGGTTAGGTGCAGTCTGTCTCTGCTATAGAGCTGGTAACCAACAGAAAAGTCAGCCCAGTTCTCGATGAATCTAAAACCCTCCTTCCTGCACAAGTTCCTCGACCACTTGTTCAAGAGGATCTACACTGTATATGAACATCACAAAAAAAATACACTATTTTTAGTATTCAAAGGAAAACTCCCCCATCCATACATGTCTTCATGCTTTATTTTTGCAGAGAAATCACTTAGAAAAACACTCCCTAATATTTCTGGCCATGGCCATCTTGAGTAAGGGCAGATGATTCATGTAGCATTCACTACCTGGAATCCCTCTGCCCGTAGCTCAGGCATGCATACAGGAGGGTGTGCTTAGCTGAGAAAGCCCCTCTTCCCCCCTGAAGACTCCTAGGATGTATGACATAATTTGCCTAGGCATAGAAACCAGGAAGTAACTGAAGAAATGGATAAAAAAGGTTTACAACTAGTATATATAATATTCATTCTATTTACTAATGCTGGCAGCATGCATAAGGGTTACAACTAGTCAATGTTGATTGAGAGGGCGAAGTTCCAGTTTACATTCCCTAAGCTCCTGCTGCCTCTGTGGTGTGACTCGAGGTATGGGCAGCATTTTGGAGAATACTGCCTTGGTGGTCTTTCTTTAAAATAGCAATTAAATCCCTGAAATAATTTTTTAGGACACTCCATCTTCTTCTGCTAATTTTGTCATTGGCGCCAATATGACAGCTATGTCCTCCCCAGCCCCACCCAATAATCTGTCCATCTGATCCGCAATGTGCCGAACCCAAGTGCCCAGTAAGCCATGTACTGCTGTATGGTCACAGTCTTTTCTGTCCTTTTAAGTCCCCTACCACCAGTATCTGCCTATCCTTTCCTATAACCTTACCCCTATCCTCACTGGAGGAGTTGTTCCCATGACAGCTAGAGGAGTCACTCTTCTCCAGCATTGCCACCCCTGAACTGATATCATCAACATCAAGCAACCAGGCATATTTATCAGGATGTGTCAGCTTCAAAATGGCCTCCCTAATGCTTTTCCCTCTACCCTGTCTAAGTGTTACCCATCTACTCCTCTCTGGTGCCTGTACCTCCAACTTTTCACCCCCCTCTGTACTGGCCCCTGCCAGCACCTCATGGGTACGGTCCAATTTTGTTTTCAGGGCGGTGATTGGGATCTGTTTGGGATCTCCTGTTCCCTGATCACATGGCTCCCAGTGTACTCTCCTCCAGTTCGCTCTCACTGATCCTTTCCCCCACTCCTACTCACTGACCTCATAACACTTGGTGACAGCTCCTCCATGCTCAGTTGCTTACAGTGCTTCAGTACTCTCACTGCCCTGATCACTCACAGCAGCTCAGTACTCACAATGCCCCAGTTATTCACAGTCTTCAGTGCTCCCAGTTACTTGCAGGCTTCAGTACTCACAATGTCCCAGTTATTCACAGTCTTCAGTGCTCACAGTTAATTGCAGGCCTTGGTACTCACAATGCCCCAGTTATTCACAGTCTTCAGTGCTCCCAGTTACTTGCAGGCTTCAGTACTCACAATGCCCCAGTTATTCACAGTCTTCAGTGCTCACAGTTACTTGCAGGCTTCAGTACTCACAATGCCCCAGTTATTCACAGTCTTCAGTGATCACACATATTTGCAGGCTTCAGTACTCACAGTGCCCCAGTTATTCACAGTCTTCAGTGATCACAGTTACTTGCAGGGTTCAGTACTCACAATGCTACAGTTACCGATGTTTCCCTGTACACACAATTTTCCCAGTTACAGCTTTCAATGCTCACAATGCTCTCAGTTACTCAAAGACCCTCAGTACTCACAATGCTCCATGTCACTCACAATGCACCCAGTTACTTATAGACCTCAGTACTCACAATACTTCCAGTTACTTTTTCTAAAGTTTCTTTATTTTTGCATTGTTATTTATTTTATGTTGGTGTGTGCATATGGATAGGAACTGTTCTGCAGCAATCCCCTGTAACACTTTCAACATCGCTATGCAGGGAGTGGGCTCAAACTGTGCACATAAATGCAGACCCGGTGAGCATGTGTGAGTGATGCATTTTTTTTAGGAAGAAAAGATGTATAGATGTTTTGATCTCTGGGGAAAACTCAGATATCCTAGATGACTCCATGTAGGGGGGTGGTATTATTCCACACAGCACCTCAGTACTCTTTATGTACCCAGATACTAATATGTACAGACTAAGGCTGACCGACACAGACTGGAAGACATTAATGAACACAGACTGGGATGGAGTGATAGATAATAAATGACAGACAGACCTGGTCAGATTGTTAGGAACAATGAGTCCCTATTGGTGGAATGAGTACCTACAGTCAGATCTCTGAACTCCACCCACGTTTGGGTCAAAGACTCTGCAAATTGCATGGGACTGTAGGCAGTATGCTTTTCCCCTTTAACCAATAAAAAACATACAACTTTTATTTTGGGTAATAACTTGGCCACGGCCATTTTATTATTAGTGTGTGTGTATATATATATATATATATATATATATATATACATAGTATCTCACAGAAGTGTGTACACCCCTCACATATTTGTAAATATTGTATTATATCTTTTCATGTGACAACACTGAAGAAATGACACTTTGCTACAATGTGACGTAGTCAGTGTACAGCTTGTATAACTGTAAATTTGCTGTCCCCTCAAAATAACTCAACACACAGCCATTAATGTCTAAACCGCTGGCAACAAAAGTGAGTACACCCCTAAGTACAAATGTCCAAATCGGGCCCAATTAACCATTTTTCCTCCCCGGTGTCATGTGTCTCAATAGTGTTGGAAGGTCTCAGGTGTGAATGGGGAGCAGGTGTGTTAAATTTGGTTTTATCGCTCTCACTCTCTCATACTGGTCACTGGAAGTTCAACATGGCATCTCATGGTAAATAACTCTCTGAGAATCTGAAAAAAAAAAGAATTGTTGCTCTACATAAAGATGGCCTAGGCTATAAGAAGATTGAAACTGAGCTGCAGCACGGTAGCCAAGACCATACACAGTTTAACAGGACAGGTTCCACTCAGAACAGGTCTCGCCATGGTCGACCAAAGAAGTTGAGTGCACGTGCTCAGCGTCATATCCAGAGGTTGTCTTTCCGAAATAGACGAGTGCTGCCAGCATTGCTGCAGAGGTTGAAGCGGTGGGGGGTCAGCCTGTCAGTGCTCAGACCATACGCTGCACACTGCATCAAATTGGTCTGCATGGCTGTCATCCCAGAAGGAAGCCTCTTCTAAAGATGATGCACAAGAAAACCTGCAAACAGTTTGCTGAAGACAAGCAGACTAAGGACACAGATTACTGGAACCATGTCCTGTGGTCTGATGAGACCAAGATAAACGGATTTGGTTCAGATGGTGTCAAGCGTGTGTGGCGCAACGAGGTGAGGAGTAAAAAGACAAGTGTGTCTTGCCTACAGTCAAGCATGGTGGTGGGAGTGTCATGGTCTGGGGCTGCATGAGTGCTGCCGGCACTGGGGAGCTACAGTTCATTAGGGAACAATGAATGCCAACATGTACTGTGACATACTGAAGCAGAGCATGTTCCCCTCCCTTCAGAGACTGGGCCGCAGGGCAGTATTCCAATATGATAATGACCCCAAACATACCTCCAAGATGATCACTTTCTTGCTAAAGAAGCTGAGGGTAAAGGTGATGGACTGGCCAAGCATGTCTCCAGACCTAAACCCTATTGAGCATCTCTGGGGCATCCTCAAATGGAAGTTGGAGGAGTGCAAGGTCTCTAACATCCACCAGCTCTGTGATGTTGTCATGGAGGAGTGGAAGAGGACTCCAGTGGCAACCTGTGAAGCTCTGGTGAACTCCATGCCCAAGAGGGTTAAGGCAGTGCTGGAAAATAATGGTGGCCACACAAAATATTGACACTTTGGGCCCAATTTGGACATTTTCATTTAGGGTTGGACTCACTTTTGTTGCCGGCGGTTTAGACATTAATGGCTGTGTGTTGAGTTTGCCTTCTAGGTGTTCCCTACGCTCCCCAGGTGCCGTGGGGGGGCTTAAAACTCCCCATTTTCTAGAAACTTCCCCATTTTATTAATAGCTAGTAGGGGGCTTGAAACATTTAACAGTTTTCTTCAACCTCATACAACAAAGGGGGGACTAAAAATCTGCTGACCTTTTGGCAGTTTCTCCACTGTATATATAGTGGGGAGACTTAAAACTTGCCCCTGCCACAGTCCCATAAGATAAGGGGGCCCTATATTGAAATCCCCCTTTTCTTTTCCTATTCTTAGGAGAGTATGTGACAGTGGGTGGGACTTATCACAGAAGTGGGCGGGGCGTAATGTGTCAGTTGGCACAAGGTATTAGCCTAATCTTGTAGTAGAAGGTCCTGTGTATACAGATAGGATGTATATAGAGTACAGAGATGTCACAGAGGGTGTATATTATTATATTATTATTATTGTACAGTATTTATATAACGCTAAAAGGTTTGCTCAGCGCTGTACATTATAGTGGGGACAGAACATGAGACAATACAGGAACAAAACAGAACACGACGGGTTCAAGGGCCCTGCTCTTTTGAGCATACAATCTAATATAGTACAATGTATATAGTGTGCGCTCACCTCTCCTCTCCAGATCTTCTCTCCCGTACTCAAGGAATCTCTTCAGCCAATCTATACATTCATTCTCCAGATAAATCTTCATTCTCAACCCCTCATTGACTTCCGGGCTGTTCCACCTCTGTGTTGAGATATGAGCCTCATTTATGGTGGGAATATGGATCCATCTCTGTGTGTCCAGATACAGGAAATCTCTTCCATCATATCCATCCAGATCATAAACCGCAATGCTGCCGTCATCTCTCAGCTCACAGCCGAACATCCATTGGTAGATATGAAAACCTGCAGAGAGAAGAGGGGGATGTGAGGTGGGATCAGAGGGTGTCATGTGTCCAGCAATGGCTGTCCCATGTGATGTGTGGTGCCGGTGAGGGTGTCATGTGTCTAGCAATGGCTGTCCCATGTGATGTGCGGTGTTGGTGAGGGTGCCATGTGTCCAGCAATGGCTGTCCCATGTGATGTGCGGTGTGGGTGAGGTGTCATGTGTCCAGCCATGGCTGTCCCATGTGATGTGCGGTGTTGGTGAGGGTGTCATGTGTCCAGCAATGGCTGTCCCATGTGATGTGCGGTGTGGGTGAGGTGTCATGTGTCCAGCAATGGCTGTCCCATGTGATGTGCGGTGTGGGTGAGGTGTCATGTGTCCAGCCATGGCTGTCCCATGTGATGTGCGGTGTCCGTGAGGGTGTCATGTGTCCAGTCATGGCTGTCCCATGTGATGTGCGGTGTGGGTGTGACATGACATGTACGGTGTGTATAGTACAGAAACAGAGCGCTCACTCTGTACATTCTACACTCACCATCTGCAGCCCGGGGAGAACTACAAGTCCCAGCAATCCCCTTCAGACACGTCTAGAGAAGCAGAGTAAGTGGGATCCGGCCTCCTGCACTCCCCTGACCGCCGTGTACAATCACCCTTGGATGGAGCCGCTAATTCACCAGAGGAAATCGGGTCACATGACTGGAAGACCCAATAGGAATGGAGACAATCATCACATGGGGGAAGTCTGTACAACTACGGTATCACTAAGAAGCTACTGATTGGATGCTCTGAGCTGTGAAATGAATCCAACATCCAATCAGATGAAATGTCCTCAGGCAGCTGATTGACTATTGTTTCCCTCAACCAATCAGCACCACGTCTGTCAGAGACAAGAGCAATGTTCCACCCCATGGGGGGTATGACGGGGGAGGAATCCATTGTACAACATTGAGAGATGAGAATATTATACAGAGAAATGATCGGACACAGTGAGAGATCTGATGGAGTCTGTGCTGATCACTGACTGACACCCCACCCAGGGAAGGTCATGTCATGCTGAGTGTATACTGTCAGTGCACACATAGTTCAGGATCAGGAAATACAAACCTCATTCCATGCCTGTGGAGGTGACTGACCACACCGGACTTCTATGAAGAGATGAGGAGAGGGGAGTACATGGTGTGTTATCCAGGTTTGATGATCTCATACTATCCTACTATTTTGTAAGGCAGGTAATTTGAAAAAGTTCCTCATTATGATGATGTGCAGCCACTGAGGAGAAATCTGATACAGAAAGAAATCTAGAGGCTACCAATGCAGTAATTTCGCTGTCAAAAAATTGTTTCACAACTGCCATGCTGAGCCAGTGACTTCAATACCTTTTTTTCTTCTTAATTTTTTTCATTCGAAGTTCAGACATAACAAAAGGTACAGAGTAGGCGTTAAGAACGCCAAACAATATCAAGTAGTAAACAGGAGGTAATATATTTTTCTTGATACAATAAAGGCGAGTTTATACATTATTATTATTATACAGTATTTATATAGCGCCAACAGTTCGCTCAGCGCTGTACATTACAATGGGAGACAGAACATGCGACAGTACAATAACAATACAATGCGATACACGAGGGGTTCGAGGGCCCTGCTCCCTGGAGCTTACAATCTAGGAGGGGGGGATGGTGGTACAGGAGGAAATAGCTGTGGGGGATGGAGTGGTAGGAAGAGTGGAGGAGGTCGGGAATTTACAGGGGGTGGGGTAGGCTTCCCTGAAGAGGTGGGTTTTCAGGGTGCGCCTAAAGGAGAGGAGAGTAGGTGATAGTCTGATGGATTGGGGTAGGGAGTTCCAGAGTATGGGTGATGCCCTGGAGAAGTCCTGGGCATGGGATGAGAAGACTAGGGAACTAGAAAGAAGGAGGTCTTGTGAGGAGCGGAGGGTGCGTTTTGGGTGGTATTTGGATATCAGGTCGGTGATGTAGTTTGGGGCAGTGTTATGAATAGCTTTGTACATCAGTGTTAGGATTTTGAATTTGATCCGTTGGGCAATCGGAAGCCAGTGGAGGGATTAGCAGAGGGGGGTGGCGGAAACAGAGCGGTTGGTAAGGTGGATGAGTCTGGCTGCCGTATTCAGGATCGATTGAAGCGGGGATAGTCTGTGGCGAGGCAGGACAGTGAGGAGGAGTAATCGAGTCATGATATGATGAGGGAGTGGATAAGTTGCTTAGTGGTTTCTGGGACTTAACCCTATTCTGCCCGGAACCCTTTGCCACGTGTGCTGGACTTAACCCTATTCTGCCCAGAACCCTTTGTCCTGTGTGCTGGACTTAACCCTATTCTGCCTAGAACCCTTTGCCCTGTGTGCTGGACTTAACCCTATTCTGCCTAGAACCCTTTGCCCTGTGTGCTGGACTTAACCCTATTCTGCCTAGAACCCTTTTCCCTGTGTGCTGGACTTAACCCTATTCTGCCTAGAACCCTTTGCCCTGTGTGCTGGACTTAACCCTATTCTGCCTAGAACCCTTTGCCCTGTGTGCTGGACTTAACCCTATTCTGCCTAGAACCCTTTGCCCTGTGTGCTGGACTTAACCCTATTCTGCCTAGAACCCTTTGCTGTGTGTGCTGGACTTAACCCTATTCTGCCTGGAACCCTTTGCCCTGTGTGCTGGACTTAATCCTATTCTGTCTGGAACCATTTGCCCCGTGTGCTGGACTTAACCCTATTCTGCCCGGAACCCTTTGCCCCGTGTGCTGGACTTAACCCTATTCTGCCCGCAACCCTTTGCCCCATGTGCTGGACTTAACCCTATTCTGCCTGCATCTCCTTTGCCCTGTGTGCTGGACTTAACCCTATTCGGTCTGGAACCCTTTGCCCCGTGTGTTGGACTTAACCCTATTCTGCCCGGAACCCTTTGCCCTGTGTTCTGAGGACTTACTGCCCTGTTATGCCCTCACTGCTCTGCCGTATTTGCCCTGTGGACTACCTGCTCTCTGCTGCCCCATGTTGCCATCCTGAGAATCATTCTTCATTGCAGCATCTTGTGGTGTTTTGTGGAGTAGTCTTTCTATTGTCTGCAGCCTGAGTCTCCCCAGTAAACACCCGCATGTCGGGGTTTTGTGTGGTCTGCCTCCGTGTGCTCTCTCTCTGCGCTCCTAGTTCGTCACAAGAATTATCATTTTTTTTTACATAATTGTGTTTCTGATGGGACAAAAGTACATGTATTATTTCTACTCTTCCTAGGTGCCCTAAACCACTAGCTGTGATATCTGACACAACACCGTCCTTGGCGCACAACAACATGATTCCACAGTTGGAAGGGAACAGCTTCTTTGATAGCAAATGACTGTCTTCAGTTCCCAGCACTTGCTTGGGGCACACATGGGCATGAGAAATGCAGAGGAAGGTGATGTGTGATGGTCTCATCTCCCTCTTCTTTCTTTGTGCCAGCACAAGGAATACAGAGGGAAGTGAGGCTGATATACATCACCTCCCTCTGACAGCGCCGGAAGATGGAGGCATTCGCTATCACAGCAGCAATTTCCTTATTAGCTGTGGTGTTAAGAGGTCATGTGCCAAGGGACGGGTCATACACTGCAGCTAGTGTATAGGGGAATTAGGAAACTGAGACAAGAAGAATAAAAAAACATTGTAGTGTATAGAATGTAAAAACAATAGTAATAATTATTTTATATTATTATTTCATATAATGTTATATTAGTAGGGGTACAAATAAAGCAATTTATCAACCATTTTAGGATTACACATAATAAGAACTATAAATATTTGCAATTCTGGGGAATAGAAAAATATAAAAACACTGGAGGGGGATAACATGATCAGAAAATTGAGTAAAAAAGAATCCTGGTGGATATATGAATTATGATCTCTTGTCCCCAAAGGTTTGAATGCAGAATTTTATTTAACGTGCTTTTAAAGGAATTTTTAATATTATTCAATGGAGTGAATTTTTAATTTAGTTTAAGAAATAGGCAGTAAATGAGAATATATTAGAGAATGAGAGAGGTTGCAAATAGTAATGAAGATATCGGCATAATAATGATGGATGTGGAGTTAGTGAGAGCCATTACAATGGAGTGAAGTGATCTATGGCATGATGGCTCTTCTGGTTAGATTGGTTTTGGAACACAGGCTCTGAAAAAATGGGTGGTAGAATATATATAGGAGTGGAGCGGGGTTAGGTAGCAACACATTCCCTGAGGAAGCCAAGTGACCCGTGGCGTAACATGTAGAGGAGGGGCAAGCTGACGTCACAACGCTTGTGAGATCAACAGACAGATGAGAGGAGAGCCTGTGATTACTAGTAGATACTGTACATATCTGGTTCGATCAAATACCATGAAAATGTGAGTGATATTTTAAAAGTTTTTAGGTAATAAAGCATTTTTAAGGAGAAAACACTATTTCTGCCCATTCTGCTTTTTTATGGAGCGATTAAAAGAGGAGGAGGTACAAAAGAAGCACTAGAGATCGCCGTGGAAGGAAGGAGATCCATCTGGGAGACATCATTCTATTAGTCCCACTAGGAGGAAACAAGACTTTATGACCAAACATTAGAAAATGTGAGGTCAAAAAGCTCCAGGTGATGGTGGAGGAACACAAAAAGTGAATGAAGAGACTGATTGAAAAGAATTGTGAATTGGTGTAAAATTGGAAGATCATCAAGAAATTCAGTAGACATTATATTATATAGGACTTTTTTTTAGCACATATTTATTTATTTATTTCAGGTACTTATATAGCGCCATCCATTTACACAGCGCTTTACATATATATTGTACATTCACATCAGTCCCTAACCCTCAAGGGGTGTACAATCTAAGGTCCCTAACTCTCATACATACATACACATACTAGGGCCAATTTAGACAGGAGCCAATTAACCTACCAGCATGTCTTTGGAGTGTGGGAGGAAACCGGAGTACCCGGAGGAAACCCACGCAGGCACAGGGAGAACATGTAAACTCCAGGAAGGTGATCCTGTGGCTGGGATTCGAACCAAGGACCCTACATATGTTATGATATATTGATTTAACCTCCTTAGCGGTTATCCCGAGTGTAGCTCGGGGTAGAATTTCTATACCACAAGCGGTAACCCCGAGCTACACTCGGGCTTACCATGCGGCGTTCTCTGGGGGTCCCTGCAGCACTTACCTTGTCCTTCGCTCCCGCGATGTGTCCCCTGCAGCGTCCCCGTCCATCTCCTCCGGCGGATGCCGGCATCCGGCTTCCGTGTTCCGGTCCCCGTGACGTCGGGACGTACGGGCGCCGGCGGCGGCGGGAAATTTAAAAAATTTAAAAAATGTCATTTTTTTTTTTTCAATTTTAAATAGTAAAACATTGCTGTTTCATCCCATTTCACATACATATTGTCCCGAGTGCTTTGCCCTGTGCCCCGCCTGCATTTTGTCTGTTCTTTCTGCCTGGAAACTTAGAAAAGTCCATGGCGTCCAAAAAGCGTCCCTTTACGTCAAAAGCGGTTTTAGACCAGCTAGAGAACAGCGATAGTAAATCAGAACCACTTGCAGAATTGAGTGATAATGATTTGTGGGGAAATTTTCCTAAAAATTACAGCCTACAATAAAAAACTATTTCCATGCAAAAAATGGTACCGCTTTCAGCACAAAAAACCAGAAGGAATCATACCGCCAAGGAGGTTAAGCATTGTGACAAGGGGTATTGTAGCAATAGGGAGGCGCTGCACTATTATTTGTTTATTGCATATGTTTACACATATATATGAGTGTGTGAAGGGTGTAGGCGACTTAAAGAGGGATTGTTTTAAATTGGTTGCTCGCAGGATTAACACCAATATTGTGTTTAGGGGAATTACAAAGGAGACGAGAAGAATAAAAAAAAACAGTGTTTAGAATGTAAAGAATAGTGATAATTCTTCCTTAACCCCTTCATGCCTGAGGGTAACACAGATCTAAATGCCTAAGCACAATTCTGCAACATTGACATGTGTTAGTAAAACTGTACATATCATCACAACTACTTTGTACATCCAGGTGGATTATACCTTGTTTTTTTCAGGAAAAATTGGGCTTTCATTTGGTGGTAAATGGTAATGGATAGCTCCTAATTTTTTTTTTATTATCAAAGGAAAACTAAGCCAAAATATTAAAAAAAAACCTTTTTTTTATTAAGCTGTGTGTTTCTTGTTACGACCATAACCTACCTCCATAGAACAACCCAAAATAAATTCTCCAGCTCTTGACGATTGCAGCGATACCATATATGTGTATGTTATTTGTTGTTTGTACCCGTAGTACTGCTGAGAAACAATAGTGCGCATTTTGTTTTTGTCTTTTTTTTTTTTTTACATAAAACACACTGACACTGACATTAATGCTAACTGACACTGATACCATTTTTTTTTTTAAATCCTGACCTTTGACCTTGACCCAAACACTAACCCTGGTACTGATCTAGATCAAACCTTGATCTAGGTATTTTTCTTTATTTTTTCTTTTATTTTTTAATATTTCTTTATTTATCTTCGTTTTTTTTTTTTTACAAACATTTTTTTTATCTCTCTATGTCAGGAGTTAGAAAGATACAATGAGAGAGAGAAAACATTCATAGAGAGAGAGAAAACAAGGGGGCCGAGCTGCACAGTGACTGATCACTGTGATAGCCAATCAGAGGCTATCACAGTGATCACGTGACCCGGAATCGGGAGTCCCGGGGTCCCGATCGTTAGAATCGGGAGTCCCGGGTCCCGATCGTTAGAACGGGACACGGGGCTCTCAGTGACACCATGGTCTCTGTGTTGGGAGCACGCCGAGCAGCACACTCCCAGCACAAAGACAGGTACGCAAATATGCGGCCCCACAGAAAAAGCCCAGTTCCGTGAGGCCGCATATTTGTGTGACGTCGGCGTCAAGGGGTTAAAGTGAGAGATTGGTGAATTATGTTTCCTTAATGGCACTACAAAGCCAAACCTCAATGGGATCCTAAACTTTAAAGTGGTTGTAAACCCTTACATATACCCAGTGAAGTGACTGGCCTCAGGTGATACCCAGAGATGAAACAAATCTCCCTACATAAGTTGTACCTGATTATCTGCAACACTCTTCTCTGTAGCCTTCCAAAGCACTCTTTCAGCATTAAAAAAAAGGGGTGTTGATCTGGTGTCACAGACACACACACTGCCGAGCTACAGTACAGAGGTACCTGATATCTGATTGGAGGGAACAGACACCCCATTCTACAAGGACATACAGGCTGATAGAAAAATATACAGAGCTGAGGCCATGTCACCTGCTATGTGCAGGAAGGGGTCAGGCTGTTGCTTGGGGAAAACTGTCAGAAGTGATTTATGCAGATAGCAGAGAAAGGAAAGATCAGAGAGGAGCCACACTTGGTGTTATGGATTCATGTTAGTACACACTATAATGGGATGTGAAGCTTTTAGATTGTAAGCTTTAAGGATCAGGGCCCTCCGATTCCTCTTGTATTGAATTGTACTGTAACTGTACTGTCTGCCCTCATGTTGTAAAGTGCTGAACTATTGGCGCTATATAAATCCTGTATAATAATAATATTGTACTTTGTTGATTTTTCATGTCTGAGGTTTACAACCACTTTAAATCTTATTTTCTAACATGACAGCACAAGGTGACATATCACAGCCCTGATCATACCGAACGTTTGCTCTCAAATAGATTTGTATGTGATGGTGATGATGACATCCATTTCCCATGTTGTTTCTCATTCCTCTGCAATGTAATGTAAATGAAAATGACTTGCTGTTTTTCTTTATTGTGATATATCGCCAGATATTGCCAACAAACCACCTATTAGAATATTAAATGTTTCTAAAGTTGATGTGTTTATAACTAAATGTATTTATTTTTAGCAAAATGTCTGGTAATGGCCTGCCTTGGCGATACGTGGCCCAACTCCTGTGTATTCCACGGAGGACAGTGTGTACATGACTGCAGAGGACACATTGCCCCTTTCTGCATGTAGAGAGGGTGTTGTGTTAAATGCCACTTTATGAATTGACATCAGTCTGTCCAGGCAGTATGGTCACCTGCTGACTTGACAACATCCACAGACAGCTTAACCCTTTAATACAATACAAAATTTGAATCCAATACAATCTAGCTACATAAAAGTGCAGTACATAAAAGTGCAGTACAGAGGATGTTTTTCCCAGTATTTTGAAGCATAAGCATTTGAACCCATATTTCTGTGATGCCTAAGGCTGACGGAAATGAGAAATAACAATGCAGCCAGGACTACAATAACTAGTACTGAACAGGACAGGAAATAAAAGAGGGATGTACTAAATCACAAATAAACAAGTAAAACTACCACTAGATGTCAGCATGCTGTACATCAGAACAACAATAACCAGACACAGTTCAATGCAATAACATAAAATACATTGTAGATGGGTCTGTACCAGGGTGGATTTGATTTAAATCACTAGTCAGTAAGGCTTGATTTAAATCCTAGTTTTCTACATAAAGACTAATTCTTGCTGGTATAACTTTAATATGCAAGTAGATGAAGATTTTTAGAATAACTTTTCATATTAGTTTTTTTATCTCCAGTTTAATAGGTTAATCATTCATATTTGGACAACTTTTCTGTTGTACTTAGGAAGGAGAAAAATAATCATTACCTTAATAATAACAATTTAAATAGATTTATTCAACTGAAACAATCACATTCCAGCATATGTGATTTGCTTAAATAAACATCCATGTTTGGTAACTAATTTGGCTAAACAAAATCTATATATTTTAAGAAACTTAGACTGTCAGCCCCTTCCTCCTCACACTTAGTTTCACTTTCTTCTTGTGCAGATCTATTCCACTCCAAACAATCAGAAAAATATTGTTTCTATTCTATTCACTGAACTTCTTGAAACTTAGCAGTGAAGGGGTTGATTCTGTATTCATAGGTTTGTAGAAGTTAGGATGAAGGTCTTTTTCTTAACTCTGTTCATGTTATAACATTTTTGCTGTGAAGAAGAGGCATGTGATCTCCGCTGAGTCAAATTCAGTTTTGAGAACTGCAAAAGTAAACCAATCATCTGTGATAATATCTTGTAGGCGGAGAAACTGCCCAATAATCTTACAAAAACCTCTGGAAGAGCATGACATTGTGAATGGATTCATGGAATTTATTTACCAAAAAAATTAAACATATACAGCCTTATTCTACATAATTAAAAAACTAATCTTTATTTCATGATGGAATAACCTTTGGATGGTAATATATTTTCCTCAAAAAGCATTTTATTTAAAAAATCCGATTTAAATAAAAAAAACTGATTTAAATTAAAAAAATCCGATTTTTTGATTTTTTTAAAACATTGATTTTTATCCACCCTGGTCTGTACACTCCCTGCCTGAAATCTTTAGATTTCACTACAACATATGACAATTATTAGTCTCACCAAAAATGACTGTTCTTGGATATGAAAAACAGGAGAGGGAGAGAACATGCCAAACATATATACACAAGTCCAAAAACAACAGATGAAATCTGGGAGTATCTGACATTTCAGTTGTAACTGCATTGTTACTGTGAATGCAGATTTATATTTAACCACAAGATGGCAGTGTTTAGCATTACTGCTCATCACAGCCTAAAAGGTGGTAATAAACCGCACAGAAAAAAAAACAAAAAACAAAAAAAGTCCCCTGCAAGGTAATGTCATAATTAGCACACTATGACATTATGAAGGACTTACTGTAAAACGAAGCCATCCAGCGGCGAGCTCCAGCTCCAGCCGGCTGAGCCGCAATGATGTCACTCTCGCACATGTGCAGGAGTCCTGGGCCATGACACAGCGCTTTGAAGGAACGGCACAGGTATGCTGTCCCTTCAGAGCGCATGCAAAAGGAGTGAATATCTTCTAAACGGTGCACGATTAGGAGATATTCATTTTACCATAGGGTTACCACCTCATCCCTTTAAATCTGAACACATATGAATGACACGGGTTCTGGGGCTAATTTATTGCAGATAAGGCACTAAGTGAATTTAATTGCCACCTTAATCAGCCCCAGAACCTGTGTAATTATTATGTCTTCGGGTTTAAAAGGATGAGGTGGTCACCCTATTTTCCCTACAGGTAAGCTTTATTACAGTCCTACTCGTAGGTAAAAGTATACAAAAGGAGTTTACTAGCATTGTAATACAGATGTACAGAGACTGCCGGGAGAAGAACTGCAACTAAATTATACAGTCCATGAGCAACCACCAGGGGGCAGAAACATAGAAAAGTAAAAGCCTAGGAAGGCAGAGGGGGATTGGAGAGAGACTTTGCCTGAGGAAGCTGCATGGGCCTGGACCGGGCTGGGTTAGGCCGGGAAGTGCAGAGCTGCTGGGGAAGCCGCACAGATCGATGTTAAGCCGCACAGATCGATGTTAAGCCGCACAGATCGATGATAAGCCACACAGATCGATGATAAGCCAAGCACTGAGCGTAAGAGGCTGACCTCTGGAGACCCGTCCACCACAGAAATGTGAGAGTCGCCGCCATCACAGACGCATCATCAAATGAAATGGGGGCACGGATGCTTATTGCTTCACTGATTGTTACATAAGGACCTGGTGAGAGGGTCCCTGACCCACCTATCCTCATATTCAGTTACAAACGGTTGCTACCATTCAGGTTCTTCAAGTTCAAAGACATTCTTCAGCATAACCACCTAAGGAGGACATTTTGCTGCTTACGTTCAACTTCATCCTTTAAGGAGAAACATGCCTACCAATCTCCCCCTTCTCCTAAAGTGACCCACAATTCAACCATTAAAGGATAAGTTCACCTTTTGTAACACGTTCTATATTACACCCATATTCAGGATGTAACATGTCACAGATGCATCGGCCTCCGCTCCCCCCAATCCCCCATTTTCACAGCTAGCTGTCAAAATCTGAAAAAAAAAACCACTGCCCACCTGCGTCATTCATTCACAGTATTCTGTGAGTTGGAAAACTACAAATAATAACAGCTTTTGCGGCTGTCGGCCTGTAGTTCTCAGTGAACTATCACAGTACGACTAAACATTGTGGTAGTTCATTGAGTCTTCCTGTTAGTGTGAAACAGCCTGCCTGTATGATGTATGGGAAGACAGACCACACTGACAGTCCGCAGGAGACCTGCATGGCACCAGCAATCTGCTGATCATTGGTGCAATGCCTTCCAGGGTCCTGACTCTAGGCAATTGTCACACACAGAGCAGAATTTTCTTTTGCTAAACTTAATAAAAAGCAACACAAGAGTATGCATTTCTACTTACATTTTTAATTTTTAAAAGTAAAAATATAAAAAAAATGTTAATTTAGTGAACAACTATGTAAAACAAATTGAAATTATAATTAAAAATTCTGAAATAACTATATAAAAATAAATCTTTAAAACCGTTACCAAAATTGCCTATCAAAGCGGGATTTAGCCTGTCCGATGTGGGGGTGTAGTAAATGATGTCTGGGGGCAGAGAATGGGAGGTCAGCAGGGCAGTGTACAGGGGGTCAACAGGGCAGAGGATTTCCGTTTGTTACATATTCTTTTGCATGGAATCCAGAGCAAGACTTTCAGGAGCCAAATACATTGGCAAAGGTATGTGTAGGTGTCTGCCATAAATGATAAAGAAATGAGACTCTAGGTTGCTGAAATTCAGGTGATTTTTATGGGCAAACTCCACCAATGGGACAAGAGCAACCTAGAGGGCCAACACAAAGGCTTGGAGAAACTTCTCTGAAGACTGCTTGTTATTTTGCTTTGCCCAAACGATTGTGTGTGATAGGCAGAGGAGAACTGTTAAGAGACTTCCTAGGATTTGCTGATGCGCTTGTAGAATAGCAAGGTGAAATGGACTCCACTATCAGACACGATAGAAGAGAACATACCATGATGATCGCTTAAGTAAATATCAACATCAACACAGTGACTGAAGACATTGAGGAAAGCAATATTAGATGTACCATCATAGCGAATTGGTCAACAACCACCCAGATCACAGTGCAGCCCTCAGAGGAGAGAAAGTCAGTAATAAAGCTCATGGTGGGGATGAGATAAGTATTTGTTCTGGATCTAAGATCAGACTGAACATTCGCTGTTCAGATGAATTGAAAACTTTAAGGATGTTTGGCATTTGGCGAGAATTCCTCTGGTGAACGATTCTTAATGAACTACCAAGGCCATCATTGACCCAAGTCTTGTACCTGTGAGGTCCATAACTCTAGCCAATGATGATTTCAGCTAAGTTGCAGCCCACACACTATTAAAGACTGTTCTCCATTGACAGCGTGTCAGAGATTAGTGAGAGTGAGGGATGGCGGACATTGATTTGTAGGGAGAGTTGGCTAGTGAATTGCAGTTTTTGTGACTAGGGAGAGTGGCGTCCCACCTGCATTCATTGTAATATCAAAAAAATCAAACCTGCGCTTAGATTAATATACAAAATTAAAAAAGATTATAAATAAAAAATCTTCTCGCATAAAAGGCAATATACAAATAATAAACAGTGAGAAATGCAGCGCTAATCTATATCATAATAGATAATCATAAAGTCCAAATAGTAAAAAACAGTTTGGCTATATTACACAAAGAGGAGTTCGGCACGATCCACCATCACCAAGGCACCAGAATGAATAAGCCCCTTACCGGACGTTCTCACCGAAACACACCGATCAATAAACGCAATCCAAAAAAGGGATCAGTAATGCAGGTGATGAAGCTGACAATCCTCCCAGGATAAGATTCAATCTTCCTTTCATAAGATCTTTAAAGGCCTTAAAAAAGACTCCCATCCAGTAATCAGATGAAGAATATGAAAAGAAGACCAAACATAGTGTAGTATTTTGATATTAAACCAAACCAATGTAATACAAGTTCCACGTACATCAATATAAATGGTTACCAGCATTGAACAAAGTTTCCAACCAGAAACATGGCCGCTGTCCCTCCAGAACATGGTGACGTCACACGCTGAAGCTCCACCCTGTAATATCCTAGAACACAACAGCCCTTGTTAAGACTACATTTTTGTGTATGTCAGCAGCAGGTTCTGTTACTTTGCTGCTCTCCCTCTTTTGTTTATTTTGGGTATTTCTTTAATATTAGTTTTATTGTTCTATAAAAAGTTTTTTAAAAGGTGATATATTTTGCTTATAGTGTTTTCGGGCACGTATTGTTTTTTTTTTTTACAGTCTTTGCATTTGAGATTAATTTTTTACACCTTTACAAAAATATTACACTTGTATTTAGGGTGTAACTTGTAATGTTGTTAAGCACCCTTACACCAACCTCAGAGTCCCCCATGACAGCGGGTGCAATGCTTTGTAGGCTCCTGTGGAAAAACAAAAAAATACATATTTTTTCCTGCACAAATATATGCATCTATTTTTTTATTAAAGGCGTTTGTAACCTTTAAATTGTTAGCAAAACACATTCTTTGCCTTTTTTATTAAAAAAGAAGCCGGCCAACGGACCCCCTCCAAAGGTCCCCCAAATATTTTAGGGGACCTTTAGAGGTCTGTTTGCCTTTTTTACATAGAAGCTAGAAGGGAAATGTCATTTACCAGCAATTTAAAACTATTTGTAATTTGTAAATGTCAGTGCTTTAAAAAAAAAATCATCACTTCCAAATGCATTAGGGATCTAGTGGAGGAATTGAACCTCCTGTAAATTTCGGGTGTATAGCACCTCAGGATCACATGCATAGCTGCTTGTCCTAAACATAAACGTCTTTATTTTCTGTCTAAAGCAAATGAAAACAGAGCTGCCACCAGCAAACAAAACTGACCTGACTTCATCAACACAACACAAAGTCCACTTGTCTTCACCACAAATTTAAGACACACAAAGTTCATGTAGGAGATTTACCTAAAGTTAGAAAAGTCCAGTTTAAAAGGATAAGTTTACTTTATAGAAAAAAATAATAAATGCACATTTTTTTGCAAGTAAACAAATTATTATTTTTGTCTGCAGGAAAGCATTGCACCAGCTATTAGTAGATCTCTGATGCCATGTAGGTCTCCTGCAGACCTGTCAGAATATCTGCTTCCCGTACGGGATGTACAAGTAAGCAGATATTCTGACAGGAAGAATGAATGAACTACCATGGTGCTTCGCGGCGCCGTGGTAGTTCATTGAGGACTACAAGCTGACAGATGCCAAGTCTGGTGGGACTTGTAGTCTCTCATTCACAGAAGACTGTGAATGAGTGACGGCTGTGTGGGCGGAGCCCCGCACGGCCACGTTTTTAAAAAACTTGACAGCTAGTGAGGTGGGAGAAGATCCCCTGCTAGCTATCAAAGTGGGGATTGGGGGGGGGGGGTAGTGGGGGCCGGTCTGAGCTCAACATGTTATAACCTGAATATGGGTGTAACATGTAACATGTTATAGAAGGTGAACTTCTCCTTTAAGCCGTTTGGCATCTTCCAGCACGTATGACGCACTCAGACACGTGTCTCCTCTCCCAAACTCCTACTACTCTACATCCAGCACCAGGAGCTCCATGTCCTAAGTGCTGCTTCCTGGAGGCTGCTTAACCCTCTTGGAACCAGAATCTCTGTAATCAGGGGTGGAGGTTCTTTCCCATCCGAATATCACTCTAAACATCCAAAATTCTGGTTCCCAAATAGGCAATTATTAATGAAGAGAACCATTAGTCAGTCCTCTCCTCTATACTTGACTGTCCACCAACCATTTCCCTTAAAGGGACCATAACCCAAATATCGGCGACACGTAGCGCCCATCCAGGACCCATCCTCACCATCCTGTACATTTCCTATCTGAACATTTCACTTTCACATATATCATCACATGCTTTATCACTTTCCATATCCCCCAAGCCTACTACCCATCCTAAAATCTGGCAATTCTACACATCACCTACCTCTCCAAGCAATGGAAAATCTTTATTATATAATATACTCCAAGGTTAAACTGTTGTTTGCTCCCATGGTACAATGAGACCTGCACCCCTCCCAATGGCTCAAAGCCTTCAATTCTATACATACAGCTTCTCATTGTGTAAAGCATTGGGAAGTAGCACAAAAGATAATTCTCCGATGATACTATACCCCTTACTGATTCTCTACATTCTCCTCCTCCAGCTCACCTTTATGGCAGGAGTGCGGTCATACAGGCACTATCTATCACATACTGTGGTCCTGTAAATCCTGATTGTCTTCTGTGGAAGGTCTTCCAGCTCACCTCTGATATCTCTGGAATACTAACCCGGCCCTGCTTCGGTGTTACTGAATCTAGAAATCGAGAGATTTCCACTCAACTCTCGTACGATAGTCATTCATATTTTACTGCCGGCTAGAACTACTATACTGAGACACCGAAGATCGCAGCCAATCCGGCTGAAGCTCTCAACTTAGTCAATTACCTGCATGGAAGATCATTGTCATTCAGCTCTGCATCATACACTTTAAAAAGCAATGGTGAACTTGGGGTGAATGGTGCAATGTGAGCTGCTGAACTAGAATACTCGTTACATGTCATCTACTGTAATTAGGAGACGTTATTGTGAGCTCATCGCTTACTCTTCACAATGTGCATTGGAGACATCTCTGTGCAAGCTGTTCATGTTCTGGTTCTCAAAATCTCAATAAAAAATGGAATAGATTTTTTTTACATTTTGCACTGGTACATGTTCCCCAGGCCAGTGTCCGTCCCATACTAATTTTTTTTACAACCCTATGCCTATTAGCCAAGAAATTGGGCATTTTTGTATTTCATTTTTTTTCTCATTGATTTCATTGGGGTTTGGGTTCAGCATCTTGTGAAGTTCACTGAACCCAGCTCAAACCAAACCCGGGGCAGTTTAGCTCATCCCTATGTGGGACATGTACCAATGTTAATACTAGAAGCACAGGATAGTACAGGATACACTCACCAGACACTGTATTAGGTACACCTTGCTAGTGCCAAGAAAATCTCCCCCACACCATGACACCACCACCAGCCTGAACCATTGATACAAGGCAGGATGGATCCAAGCTTTAATGTTGTTTACACCAAATTCTGACCATATCATCTGAATGTTGTAGCAACCAGTCTGCCCATTCTCCTCTGACCTCAACAAGGCACATTTGTCCACACAACTCCAGCTCACTGGATATTTTCTCTTTTTCAGACCATTCTCTGTAAAGCCTAGAGATGGTTGTGCGTGAAAATCCCAGATCAGCAGTTTTTGAAAAACTCACACCAGCCAGTCTGGCATCAACAACCATGCCACGTTCAAAGTCACTTAAATTCTCTTTCTTCCGCAATCTGATGCTCAGTTTGAATTTCAGCAAGTCTTCTTCACCACGTCTAGATGCCTAAATGCACTGAGTTACTGCCATGTGATTGGCTGATCAGCAATTTGTGTTACCAAGCAATTGAACGGGTGTACCTCATAAAGTGTCCAGTGAGTGTAATACAGAATGTCTCCTTATACAGAATAGTCCTTTGTGTAGAGGAGTGTGTTGTGCACAGAATAATATTTAGCACCATATACATAATTGGGTGGAAGGATGGCCTCACCTCTAGTCTGATTAAATTGGCTCATCACTGTCCGCAAATTGTGTTTGGAATCCACCTCTATTAATTGGTTTCTTTGTGTCTCTCTCTCCCAGTATTCCACTTCCACTTTCTTCATCCACTCAGTCTTGGGAAGATACTGACGAGTGTCGCTGTTATAATTTGTTATTTCTCGATCGTCCACATATCCGACTTCAGAGTACACCGGGAGCCCGGACCCCGGAGAGGTGACTGCAGTGGTATAATACTGAAGAGAATGACTGTCTGGGAGACAAAGAGAGAGACATACAGACTGTTATACATCTCATCTAATATATGAATACAGACTGAATCCTGCAACATAGAAATGGCCAGACATACACAGGCAGATCTGTCAGTGATTGAAAAGCTTTTATCATCTATGTATACAGCGAGGAGCTCTTTAAGAACTGAGAATTGACCATCGCTATCTCTTCCACAGTACAACCAGCCTTATGAATTTTTTCCATAGCTGCTGCCAGTTGTCATTGTGTTCTGTTGACAGGGAAGGCTCCCCGCGGCAGAACACAATAGCACTGCAGGAGGGATTCCCCCATCAACACATTTCCTGTGGCTGCGGGAAAGTAAATTGCTTAATATATAGCCTGCCTTTGCCCAAATGACAAAACAAAAGCCGACTTGTCTTCTCAGGTGTTCTGTACATCCCCAAACAAGCAAATGTGCCCTGACATGGACTACACTTAACAGAGAAGTATGATTAAAAATCATACTTCCCTAGGTGGATGCAGCATCTGCCCCCCGCCGACTCTAAGGCCCCTTTCACACAGGCGTTCCGTATGTCCGTTTTTTTATCTGTATGTTTACGGATGAAAAACATACACCCATGTATTTCTATGGACTAGCAGATGTAAACGGATGATCATCTGTTTACATCCATTAATGTCTGCATCCGTTAACATCCGTTTTTTTTTAAGGGACGAAAACCCTATTTTTATTCTCTTAAAAAAACAGAATAGACTTAAAACGGATGTAAACTGATGAAAAACGGATGTAAACTGATGAAAAACTGATGTGAACTGATCCGGTTTTTCTTGGAAAAAACATGACTGAACTGATGAAAAAGTGTAACGCCTGTGTGAAAGGAACCTTATGCTGGCCATAGACGGGTCCAAAATCGGACAATTTTTCGGCCGGAAAAAAAAATTGGCAGATTTTCGCTCTGTTAGTGAGTTAATTTGTTGGCTGTTTTTTGGGGTTTTTGCACATTTTTTTATTGGGTATGTTGGAAAATTTCCCCGCAATTGGCCGATCGTTTTACCGATAAAAAAAATGCGCATGAGCCGTGACCTGCAAGAAGAAGAAAAATAATAATAAGAAAAAGCAGAAGAAGAAGAAAAAGAACAAGAATTCCAGTCCGCTATTATATTTTATATGAAAAGTCTTGCAGTTGCAACAAATGTATCCATTTGTATCCAAATAAAAACATCTGTATCCAAAATGGATACAAATGGATACATTGTTGCAACTGCAAGACTTTTCATATAGAATATAATAGCGAACTGGAATTCTTAGGGACAGAAATAATTATGGGGTTAAATGCCGGCCATAGACGGGACGAAAATTGGCCGATTTTTTTACCATTGGTGGTAATGTTGGCCCATCGAACGACCAATTTTTATTTTTTTTTAATGGCCTGCTTTAGGGTGAGGACTCAGCGATCACATGACCACTGATCGCTGAGTGCCCACTGCTGTTGTGAGCTGAGAACAGTAACTGTCAGTCACCACAGTCTGCTCCTCCCCCCTGCACTCACTGGAGCGCAGGGCTGTGAAGGGATTGGCTGGTCCAGGCTGAGCCAGGTGCCGGTCCATGCTCTGGGGTGGATCCCAACCATATGGTCATGATCCCTCCCCAGCCTGGACCAGCTCTGTGACGTCACCCAACAGCAAGCCTCAGCCCAATGTCAGCTGACAACGTGTCACAGGAGTGCAAAACAAACTGCTCTCCTGGGATCCATAGGAGAAGTAGAGCCAAAACAGTTGCTTGTACGTCTCCTTTAAGTACACCGGACTGAACAAGGCCTTAGAGAGTAAATCCACTTTTGTTGAGAAAGTAAGCATTCCCCTCCGGGTGATCTCTGTACATTGCAGGGAGTTTAACAAACTTTGTTGCAGATTCCTTCCTTTTGTTATTCTGTAGAAATAGCTGATTTTGTCTGTGTCATGTGCACAATGAATCTGTATGGAAGTGATTTCCCACAAATCAGCTGCTGCATTTGCAGGATTCTAATAAGGAAAGTGGCAGGGTCTGCATCCCTTTAGAAGTGACTTTCTTTGGGACTAGCTCACCAAAAATGAAGTTTTTGTTGCAGGGGATGCCCAAAATCTGACTTGTATTTTAGTGAGGGAAAATCAGTAAGCCAATCACACAAGCAGGAAATGACATTTCTGGGGGTTTCTGTGCACTCTTGCAATATGGCTACTCTCCAGGTAGCCATATTGCATTGCATTTTACAGAAAATCACAGCCCTGCAGTAGAAGCAATCTCTATAAACATTATATCATGACTTGTGTAGTAATTGTATATGCTGTATATTTTTTTATTTGATATTTAAGTTACCATTTAAGGTTTGGGGTTCAATTAAACTGATTATGGGAATGTCTTTTCCCCTTCCCCCCACCCCCACTTTCTGTACATGCGGTCTCTGTATGTAACCGGTATGTTACCACCTTTACCTCCATTATCCGGCACATTACCTACCTGATCTCTATCCTTCCACTGTATGTGACCTCCATATTAACCACTTCCCCTCCTCCCTCTGTGTATGGCCTGTATATTAGTGATGTCCTGCATCTAGCGCACCATTACCAGGGGCCATGGTTTATCCACCTCAATGCCAACTTGTTTCTTCAAGTCTTCTTCCAAATATTTGGGGCAAAAAATGAGATCACCTTTGGATGTCCATTTTTCAAGAAAGGGCCATTTTGGGGATGTTTGGACTCTTCTGTCACTTTTATTCAATGTGTTTTATACCAGAAAGTAAGAGAAGCATTTTTTTTTTAATGTTTTGGTAATTTAACTTTATACAATAAAAAAAAAAAAAAAAGCGATTAAGGAAACTTTGTCTCAACCTCTTCAATACTGGACACTCAGTCATGTAACACTGCACCCAAATGAAATTTCTATCCTTTTTTTTACAGATAGAGCTTTCATTTGGTGGTATATAAAGTGTTACTAATCCCACAACAGTAAAATCAGGCTGTATATGCAGTATATAATCTTGTTATAATCACTGTGGAACCTAAGGGGTTAATCTTCTGCATTGTTTAAAAAGGCAGTTTGATCCTGTCTTCTCTGTTCCTCCTCTTGTTCAAATGTCCACGTCTTATCTCCTGATAAGACAGACAGAACCCATAGACTTTCTGCACATGCTCAGTGTAGTGTGTATTGCTAGAGAAGTTTTTTTCTTTTCTTCGGAGAGTGCATGTGATCAGCACAGGGCCAATCAGCACTGCCCAGACAGAGGTCAGGGGTTCTCCTCCTACAAACTTTAACCAGTGCTGAACACTGATAGAAGTCACAAGACTGCTATATACTGCTGATGAGAAAAGGCATTTAGCAGTTTATATTTACTAAAATAATTTCATTTCCATGTTCTGTGTACCGAGGGAGACCAGATATAGTGAATGCAGGATCCGGGGAGACCAGATATAGTGAATGCAGGGTCCAGGGAGACCGGATATAGTGAATGCAGGGTCCGGGGAGACCGGATATAGTGAATGCAGGGTCCGGGGAGACCAGATATAGTGAATGCGGGGTCCTGGGAGACCAGATATAGTGAATGCAGGGTCCGGGGAGACCGGATATAGTGAATGCAGGGTCCGGGGAGACCGGATATAGTGAATGCAGGGTCCGGGGAGACCAGATATAGTGAATGCGGGGTCCTGGGAGACCAGATATAGTGAATGCAGGGTCCTGGGAGACCAGATATAGTGAATGCAGGGTTCGGGGAGACCAGATATAGTAAGTGCAGGGTCCGGGGAGACCAGATATAGTGAATGCAGGGTCCGGGGAGACCGGATATAGAGAATGCAGGGTCCGGGGAGACCAGATATGGTAAATGCAGGGTCCTGGGAGACCAGATATAGTGAATGCAGGGTCTGGGGAGACCAGATATAGTGAATGCAGGGTCCGGGGAGACCAGATATAGTGAATGCAGGGTCCTGGGAGACCAGATATAGTGAATGCAGGGTCCGGGGAGACCAGATATAGTGAATGCGGGGTCCTGGGAGACCAGATATAGTGAATGCAGGGTCCGGGGAGACCAGATATAGTGAATGCGGGGTCCTGGGAGACAAGATATAGTGAATGCAGGGTCCTGGGAGACCAGATATAGTGAATGCGGGGTCCGGGGAGACCAGATATAGTGAATGCGGGGTCCTGGGAGACCAGATATAGTGAATGCAGGGTCCTGGGAGACCAGATATAGTGAATGCAGGGTCTGGGGAGACCAGATATAGTGAATGCAGGGTCCTGGGAGACCAGATATAGTGAATGCAGGGTCCAGGGAGACCAGATATACTGAATGCAGGGTCCTGGGTTTAGTAACACTTTAATCACTACAGGCTTTTTTATTTTAAGCTATATGACAAAATACCAAAAATTAAAAAAAAAGAAAACATGTTTTTCTTTGTTTCTGTTATAAAAGTTTGCACATAAATAATCATCATAAATTTAGGCCAAAGTGGATTCTGCTACATTTCTTTGCTAAAAATAAATAATCCAAATGAATTTATGATATTTAGTCTGTAGGGAATTTATAGTCTACAATCTTTGGTACTTGAAAATAAATCATTCCTGATGTACTCACTTCCTCAATTCCTGAGTCCCTAAAATGTCAGGATAGTACAAATACCCCCCAAATGACCTCTTTTTGGATAGTAGACACCCCAATATATTTAGTAAGAGCATGGCGAGTTTTTCAAAGTTGTAATCTTTGTCACAATTTTTTGGAAAATGAAGAAATTACTTAAACATTTTTTTTCACATTTTCTTTTTTTCACATACTGTCACAAGACCAGTACAGCATCACCACATGACTGGTATGACGGTGATCAGGAATACTGAATGGTGACAGTATGTAAAAAATTTTGTGATTATAACATTTTTACTTTTTTCAATTTTTTTTCTAAAACATTTTTTTGCATGCTGTGACCAGAGCAGTAATTTATGTGTATTATTTATAGGTCTCATTCAAAAGAAGGAACACAGCGCCTGAGTGTAGACTGTATGACAGCTTTAATAGTTAAAACGTAAGTTAATAACTCGCATCTTTAAAATGACAAACAGGCTCATTAGAATCGGATGTGCAAAACGCCTCATCGCCAGGTAGTAAACTGCAGTGTGGATTATGCAAGCTGGACGTAGGGAGCACTGGAGAGAAGGAGGAGCGCTGGACAGTGGGGAGCGCTGGAGAGAAGGAGGAGCACCGGAGAGAAGGAGGCACACTGGACAGTTGGGAATGTTGGAGAGAAGGAGGAGAGTTGGACAGTGGGGAGCGCCGGAGAGAAGGAGGAGCGCCAGAGAGAAGGAGGAGCACTGGACAGTGGGGAATGTTGGAGAGAAGGAGGAGAGTTGGACAGTGCGGAGCATTGGAGAGAAGGAGAAACGCTGGACAGTGGGGAGCGCCGGAGAGAAGAAGGAGCACTGGACAGTGGGGAGCGTTGGAGAGAAGGAGGAGCGGTGGACAGTGGGGAGCACTGAAGAGAAGGAGGAGCGCTGGAGAGAAGGAGGAGCGCTGGACAGTGGGGAGAAACGGAGAGAAGGAGGAGCACTGGACAGTGGGGAGCGCTGGAGAGAAGGAGGAGTGCTGGAGAGAAGGAGGAGCGCCAGAGAGAAGGAGGAGCACTGGACAGTGGACAGCTCTGGAGAGGAGGAGCGCCGGAGAGAAGGAGGAGCACCGGAGAGAAGGAGGAGTACTGGACAGTGGGGAGTGCTGGAGAGAAGGAGGAGCGCTGGAGAGAAGGAGGAGCGCTGGACAGTGGGGAGTGCTGGAGAGAAGGAGGAGCGCTGGACAGTGGGGAGTGCTGGAGAGAAGGAGGAGCGCTGGACAGTGGACAGCGCCGGAGAGAAGGAGGAGCGCTGGACAGTGGAGAGCGCCGGAGAGAAGGAGGAGCGCCAGAGAGAAGGAGGAGCGCTGGACAGTGAGGAGCACCGGAGAAAGAGGAGGAGCACTGGAGAGAAGGAGGAGCACCAGAGAGAAGGAGGAGCGCTGGAGACAAGGAGGAGCACTGGACAGTGGGAAACACCGGAGAGAAGGAGGAGTGCCAGAGAGAAGGAGGAGTGCCAGCTGGTATTGCTATACTGGTCCACTGTGGAATCCGGAGCAGTGTCGGCGTCTGACGTCACAAGAGTGCGACGCGTTTCTGAGCATGTGCAGGGTGCGCTCTACAGTATGAATGACCACCCACGAGATGCAGAGTGTAGACCACCCTCAAGAAAAAAGAGAGAACCTTTCCTCCTCAGCATGTACAGCAGTCTTGTGACTTGTTCAAGCCTCAGTTTAGCTCCAATTACAAATAGTGACATTATTACAGGGGAGGTAACTTACAGTCAGCCCCGGGTCCACACTGATGCGATGCGGAATTCACAGCGTTTTCAGTGTGAATTCCGCACTGCATCAGAATCGCACCCCATTCATGCGAACCGCTGCGGGTGTGTATGTTAAGTTAAAAACACCCCGAAAGTGGTCCGTAAAACGCGGTGTGATGTGCAGAATGGGATCGCTTAGGTGTGAATACCCATGCCATCTGATTCTAGTGCGGACCAAAAAAGGGTCCTGCACCTTTCTGGTGCGGGTGCGGTGTGAATAGAGCCATACGCAATGTATGGCTCCGATCGCACCGCACACAAATCACATGTGATTGTACAGGAATGCGGTGCGGTTGCTGTGCGAATCACATGCGGTATACTGCACCGCATATATGTGAACCCGGGCTTAGTATGTGTTCCTTGTGTTGATTCTCATCCTTTCACCAGAAATCTTCCTCTGTTCTACTCTACCACGGCTTCTATCATCTTCCAGTGTGTCCGCGGTTATTAAAGGGCCGTCTCAGGAGTTCTTATCAAGACAGCTTGACTATGCCCACCTTTCCTGCCAGATCTACCGTTCATTAAAGCCGTACTACAGTTTCTATGTATACCACCGGGTCTCTGAATGGGGGATGGGTGAATGATTGTTAGCCCCGCCCACTCCATTCGCAGATCCTGCTGTGGCCCTCTGAATGGAGGCTGCTGAGTGATTTCACTGCAAACCCAACAGTGTTGTCACCCTATTACAGAACGTTAAAATATATATACTACTACTGGCTGGATTAACAGGCAATAAAACCGCATTATAATTGTTAGGGAAGATCTGCATATATGTCATGGTTCATGCTGCCCGTAGATACACATTACTGGACAGTTTGAGCAAATCTCCATCTCTAGCAAGTTCTGCACATTGGACCTACAGCACCAACACCCACCACAGCCATCAGATGGGTCCCTTCTTACTGTACGATTTATTATTATCATCCAGGATTTATATGGCGCCAATAGTTTACGCAGCGCTGTACAATATCAGGGGGCAGTACAATTACAATACAGAAGGAATTGGAGGGCCTGTCCATGGAGCTTACAATCTAAATATTATTTTATAGTACAAAAATTCAGCAGGATAACAAGTCACTGCCGGCAGCTGTTCTTCTCCATCGCACTCTTGTGTCCTGCAATTGCAATGAAGAGTAAGGTTGGCCATACACTATACAATTTTCTGTCCAATTTCTGCCCAATTTCCTTTAGATATACCTTCAACTATGTAGTGCAAGAGCCTGACTACGTGGATACAACTGAAAGTGTAGTTAGGTTTAACCTCCTATTATATGGTTTTTGGTAAATCTAAACCAAAAATCTCAAGAAAATTGTATAATGTATGGCCAGTCTTATTGTTCATTTACTTATTAACCACTTCCAGGCTGCCCCATAGCAGCTTTACTGCTACAGGGTGCCCACTCTGTACAGAAGTATATATATATATATATATTGTGGCAGTACGGTATCCTGCCATGGTGGAAATCATGATGGAGACCCAGGATTCTCAACTATACAGGTTGAGGGGCTCCAGGCAGTTCTCACAATGCAGAGGAAACTGATTTATAAGTTTCCTCTTTGGTTTGTAAAGCCTGTTTTGGGACCTGTAGCCTGGAGATTTCTTAGAGATTTGGGAGGGATGAAATCTCCAATCCTGGGCCCATATTTTGGGAGCAGCCAGCGTGCTGATTGCACAGGTGTGTGCAGGCCTTTTAGGGGAAGCCAGGCCATGATTCTGGGCTCCACCCCGGCAGATAGGAGTCAGGAGGATTCCACCCCGGCAGACGGGAGGTCTCTGCCGTGGAGTCAGGTGGGCTACACCTAGGAGAGGTGGAAGCCAGACTAGTTGTGTGCTAGTGCCATACTTTGGGAAGAGTCTGCAGGAGGCAGACTTAAAACTGCGTACAAGCCAGGAGGCTGAATACTGTTCATTTGAATTTGTGTGAAGGTGGATACCCCTGCGTGGGAAACCTTTATGGTATTGAACTGACATTTAAATAAAAGTGGGCAAACAGGCCCTTAAAAAATAAGCGAGTTGCCGTGTGCTTTGAAGAAGCTCTACCACTTGAAGCGAGTTCCCACATATGGTGGAGGATGCGGGCAGAATTGGAGATCCCTGCAAAAGAAGTAAGTTCATCAGTTATATGAACTGTGTTTATGTGCAATGGACAGCACAATTTGGTGTGTGTGTGCAGGTGAGGAGAACCTGCCTTAAAGAGACAGTACTTCATTTCTTTGTTGCTGGACTGTGCAAAAGTGTTGTGAAGTGACTGTGAAGATGGGGCGGTCAAAGCAAAGAAAAGACGCAAGATTTGCTGATATGAGAGACCGAGCCCTGTGGCTGGAGGGGTTGTTGTCCCCAGAACAAGCCCCATACATGGATGAACAAAGTTTGCCAAAGTGGGAAGTGCATGTTGTTGCTGCTGGCAACACTGGTGAAAGGAGACCAGCTATGAATGTGCAGAGTCCTAAGCTGGAAAAAGGCTGCAATGTGGGGAGCCTGGACAAGACACGCTGGCAAGAGCGATGTTTGCGGTGCAGGGAGTGGGGGCACGCTGTCTCTAAATGCCCTTTGTCTCAGCCTCCATTGCAAAGTTGCATATCAAAGCAAAGGACTGCATCTGTGTTAGGCAAGCCGGCTCTGAGTGCAAGGAAGGAGCGACAGCCTGACCACAAGTTTAAGAATGTGGTTGCCCATAGCAACACATGTGACTTCAGGCCTGCGGACCCTGTAAGAGGAGTGTCATCTGCAGAGGATTGTGGCAACGCAGAAATGAGAGTTCAGCGCATCTGGAGGAACCCACAAAGTTCAGCTGGGAGAGTGCCATCTCCCATGGCAACAGGAGAGAGCCTGCCAACCAGGAGAAGGGGCTACAAGGGAGATGTGGTTCCGTATCCTAAGAAGGTTATCGGTGGAACCATACCCTGCCTGGAATGTGGTCAGTTTGGGCATGGTATCTTTACCTGCCCCAGAGTTTGGAATACCACTGCTGAGGGTGCTACTGGGCAAAAGTCTTCATCTGCAAGCCCAGATTCGTGTTTAGAAATGTTGGCAGCTACCCCTAGCAACAGGGATATGGTGTTACCTGCAGGGGGTGTAAGTTGGTCCGGAATGGCTGCAGTGTTGCACCGTGACCACTTGGGGAAGTCAGCCTGTGGAGAAACCACAGAGGAGAGACTACGCACTCAAGTGAAGGCTATGACACCTGCTTCAGGAAATGGTAAGACTGTTTCAGTTTGTGGGACTGATTCCAAGGAAGTGAGAGTGTGTCCTTCAGGGAGTTCCACAATACAAATGGACATGGACTGGCTGCTGTGTGCTACCCTTAGTGGGGAGGCACAGGGAGAAGCCCAACGATCAGTAGGACTAAATATGGAAAAGGACATGGGGACTCTGCATGTACCTGCTATAATCCAGCAGATGGCTGGGGAAGGTAAACTAGGGGTGACCAAAACTGTCATGGCACCGTGTTCCCTAGTGCCAGGTGCTGCAGAGATGCCCAGGGAAACCTCCCAGGAGCCCGCAGTGACGGAGCAGAGGATTTCCCAGGTCAGCTATGGAGCTGCTGAAAATAGTGCCCCTTTAAAGAGAGAGAGTGCTGTGAGGCATGGCTCACAGGCTGCTCAGCTGGGTAATAGCCGGGGATTACCTGCAAAAGCCACAGTCATGTCTATATGCAATGAGAAGGCTGATGGTCATGCCGACAAAAGTGTTACTGTTGGTAAATGTACTGTTATGGTTGGTGATGGGCTAGCACAGCTCACTAAAGATAACAACAGTGTTGATGTGAATATGAGTAAAGATATGTTGTTGCCCTTGGCAACAGTATCCAAGGCTGCAAAGGTGTCCATGGAAACTTCCTGGGAGCTCTGTGGGTTGGAGCCAGAGGTTGCCTGGGACAACTATGTTGCTGCTCTGGACAAGAGAGTACTTGAACCAAATGATGATTTAAATGCTAAAACTGAAATCTTTGAAAATGCTCCTGGTGATAATGGGTTAATGGAGTCTGTCAGTGCTGACAATAGGTATGGAAGTGTTCCTGAGTTGAATGAAGCGCCATCAGAGCACGGTGGTGAGGGTGTGGTATTGCAACCTGTTGAGGTTAAAAATTTAGTGCCACAGTTTGATTTGAACAAAAGTGAGATATGTGATGTGTCTGCTGAGCCACTCTGTCCTGTGTCTCCTCCGGCAGTTGGTGCGGTACTGCGTAGTACCTCTGATTGGAGCGCAGAGAAAGTAGACTGGGACAGATGGGCTGAAAACCTGTTGGCTTTGTTGAAAGGGACCTCTGTTTCCAACAATGGAGTGGACATGACTTCTGCTGTGCTAAATGGAGGGACTGCAGAGCAGTTTATAGACAAGGGCACACTTGCTGTTGCTGCAGATGGTCTCCCTCCCAATATGGATGGGCCAAGTGAGATTGAGCACATAGCAGAGATCGTGCCCACAAATCACAAAGGATCCAATGGTGTGGGAATGAATACTGTGATCCCAAATGAGCCAGTGTTGGTGGAAGTGTCAGATGGCACAAATCAGGTGATTGGGGTCAGTAAACCAAATGTGGAATTATGTGATGACTGTCAGGTGTCAGGACAGTTGCTGGAAGAGGTTCATGTGCCAGTGGAGCTGGTGGATAGCGATGTTGCCATGGGAGACAACCACTCCAAGCTGTGCACTTGGTCTCCAGACACTGCCCTGCCAAACATTGAAATGAGTTCTGACAAAGATGTGGATGTTTATGACCATGAGGAAAAATGCAAGGCCCTTGTAAATGTTTATGATGATGAGGAACAGTGCGATGCACTGGTAAATGATAAATATGATGATTTGGAAAAGTGCGATGCACTGGTAAATGATAAATATGATGATTTGGAAAAGTGCGAGGCACTGGTAAATGTCGATCAGTTCGTTTCTGTGGGTGACCATACGCCCAATGATGGATCTGAAGGTCAAGTGGACATGTGTGCTGATAACCCTGAAACATGTGATGTGGTGGGTAATGATGTGGTAGACACAGCTGAGATAAAAGCTGCAGTTGAATTAGGCCCCCTACAGGTTCAGGAGGGTAGTCTGGGAAGAGAAACTTTAAATGGCTTATCTGCCCAGAAGGAAAACGTTAAAGAAGTGGATTATTTAAAAAGGTACCCTGACATAAAAACATCTAAAGGGCAAGACAATCGGTCTGTCCTTCAGAAGCAGAGTAGGACATTGCTGTCGTCTGAGAATGTCAGTGACAAAAGGAAGCATGCAGTGTACGGGGGGAAACCAACCGAGCTAAGTTTTGTCAGTAAGAAGATGCATGTACATAGAATGCAGAGAGGGTCTAAGGTAACCCCAATAAAAGAGCCCGCACTTTTTGTGTTTAAAAGCGTGACCCCTTCAAAGGTAAAGGGAAACCGGCAGTTGAGAGTGCAGCGTAGCTGTAATGTTATCCAACACCTAAAACTCAGGCGTCAACCTCATCCTCAGAAAGGTCCCAAGTTTTGGAAGTTCCTTAATGGGAAGGTGACTTGGGTGGCCCCAAGGAAAATAGAGAGGCAACGCTTTTGGAAGCGTACCCGTAAAAAGGCACAGTGTCTTTATAGGGCCCAAGTCCATGTAATAGAACACAGGGAAAGTCGTCTCATAAGACAGGAAGGAAAGTTTCCCTTAGAAAGCAAGGTCAGTCAGGAATGGGCTCATATAGGTGAAAGCTGGCACAGAGGTGCCAAATTAAAGAGGTTGAGCTTGTGTGTTCTGCCCCCTACGGGATCAAAACAAAGGGGGGGGATATGTGGCAGTACGGTATCCTGCCACGGTGGAAATCACGATGGAGACCCAGGATTCTCAACTATACAGGTTGAGGGGCTCCAGGCAGTTCTCACAATGCAGAGGAAACTGATTTATAAGTTTCCTCTTTGGTTTGTAAAGCCTGTTTTGGGACCTGTAGCCTGGAGATTTCTTAGAGATTTGGGAGGGATGAAATCTCCAATCCTGGGCCCATATTTTGGGAGCAGCCAGCGTGCTGATTGCACAGGTGTGTGCAGGCCTTTTAGGGGAAGCCAGGCCATGATTCTGGGCTCCACCCCGGCAGATAGGAGTCAGGAGGATTCCACCCCGGCAGACGGGAGGTCTCTGCCGTGGAGTCAGGTGGGCTACACCTAGGAGAGGTGGAAGCCAGACTAGTTGTGTGCTAGTGCCATACTTTGGGAAGAGTCTGCAGGAGGCAGACTTAAAACTGCGTACAAGCCAGGAGGCTGAATACTGTTCATTTGAATTCGTGTGATGGTGGATACCCCTGCGTGGGAAACCTTTATGGTATTGAACTGACATTTAAATAAAAGTGGGCAAACAGGCCCTTAAAAAATAAGCGAGTTGCCGTGTGCTTTGAAGAAGCTCTACCACTTGA
Source organism: Staurois parvus (assembly GCF_062004578.1). Classification (NCBI taxonomy): domain Eukaryota; kingdom Metazoa; phylum Chordata; class Amphibia; order Anura; family Ranidae; genus Staurois; species Staurois parvus. The sequence continues at coordinate 129,584 of NW_028318402.1, read as the reverse complement.
AGCGAGTTCCCACAATATATATATATATATATATATATATATATATATACATACACACACACACACGTGTGCTCCTGCCTACCCGCGCTGTCATTGGCTGCTGTACATGTCAATCACCGGGTCTCGGCCAGCGATTCACGGCCGGGACCCAGCAATCAGCAGAACCACTGACAGGAGAGATATCTGTGAATGTAAACAACACACATGGCAAAGCAGGGAATAAAAACCAGCACATCCCCTAGTAAAACAGTACACAATATCACACCTGCTGACACACAGTTAACCCTTTGATCGCTCAGATATTAACACCTTCCTGCCCAGCATCATTAGTGCACTGTCAGTGCTTTTTATTAGCACTGATCCCTGTATTAGTGTCACTGGGGATGTCCGTGGCAGTTATTCAGCTCCCACCCAGTGTCAGTTAGTGTCAGAATGCCCGACGTACTATCACAGTCCCGCTATAAGTCGTTGATCGCCGCCATAACTAGTATAAAATTGGGATTTTCTTTTTACCACAGACATGTAGCAGACATGTAATGTTTTCTATTGGATATGTTTTATAGCATAAAGTAAAAAAAATGTTTTTTTTTTTATTTACAGTCTTTTTTCGTTTATAGCGCAAAAGATAAAAAAACTCAATGGTGATCAAATACCACCAAAATAAAGCTCTATTTGTGTGTAATAATTGTATACATTTCATTTGTGTATAGTGTTGCATGACCGCGCAACTGTCAGTTAAAGTAGCGCACTGCTGTACAGCAAAAAATGGCCTGGTCACGAAGGGGGGGGTAAAACTTCCGGAGGGCGAGTGGTTAAATACTGCTAGGGCATGCACTGTGCTCCTAGCACTTTGAAACAATCGAGTCCACCGACAATTAACAAACGGTTTTCCAGGGTGAGTGACATTCAGACCACGGAGGGCCTTACGTCAGCCATCAGGACTGCAGAACACACCAATGCTCGGCACACGGGGAGTTTTCTTTGTCACTTTCAATACGTTTTTATTGCAATACATTTATAAAAGATACGATGGTTCCCGCTATTATGTGTTCTGATAGATAAATGACTTGTGAGTGAAGAGCGGTGATGCCTCACATACATGAACCGTGGAAGACAAAACATTCGTCATGACAAATGTACATTGATCACTTTGTAACAAGAACACACAACATAACATGGATAACAAGAAAACGTCCATACGTGTGTATCGCAGGAGCCGGTGTATGTGGGTACAGTGACAAACCAGGACACATGCAGGAACAGATCTCAATTCACAGATCAGGGGAGAGGTCACTGTACTAAGTGATGTCAGTGCAGTGATCTCCCCCCACTGAGTAAATGTATCCTGCCTGCCCCCCCCCCCCCCCCCCCGCCAGAACACACTGATCAGCGCTGTAAGCCCTTGGCTGCGAGCACTGATTGGATGCTGGTTTCCCAGCATGCCTGTTCAATAAAAGCCGGTCGTTAGGCTGACATCTGCTGGTCAGGCTGCTGTACACACCGGCTGAATGTCGCTTTCTGCTGAACCGGCTGATACCAGTCGATATTCGGCCCGAGTGTTCCAGCCTTTAGAAATGGTTCCATTGGGGAGAATTTATTTACTCTTTTTAGTATAAACAGTACATTTATGAGCCGTTCTTTCCCCTCTGACCCCGTTGTCCTCATCCCCACCCAACCATTTTCCTATTTATTTTGGTGTAGAAGAGAGAGGGGAGAGGTTACTAATATGCAGGGCTTCTTTTCAGCGGGAACGCAGTCCCGGCACCTCCATCACTGAATGTATGTAATGGTAAGGGGTGCTGGGGTGTGCTGGAGGGACTATTGATGCCTTCTGCTAGGGATCTATTGTCACTGGCGGGGGCTCTGTTTTCACTGGTGGGGGATCTATTGTCACAGGGGTGTGGGATCTTATGCTGTAGGGGGGGACTTATTCTGTTGGGGGGGGGTCTGATGTTGCTAGAATGATATACTCTTTTTTAGGAAGGGTCTATTTGTTATTGGAGATGGCTGCATTTATTGATGCTGGCTGCTGGAAGATCTGTTTTTGCTGGTGGGGTCTATTGTTGCTTGGGTGGATCTACTGTTGCTGGGGGACGTGGGTATTGTGAAGAATGGGGTCTATTGTTGCTGGGGAAAGGGGTATTTTGTTGTAGGGGGTCTATTGTTGCTGTGGGAAGGGGTATTCTGTTGTGGGGAATCTATAGTTGCTAAGGGAAGGGTGTATTTTGTTTCAGGGGACCTATTGTTGTTGGTGGATGTCTATTGTTGCTAAGGGAGGTGGGTATTTTGTTGTAGGGGATCTATTGTTGCTGTGGGGGGTATACGGTTTCTGGTGGAAGGGGTATTTTTTGTTGGAGATCTATTGTTGCTGAGGGAAGCGGGTATTCTGTTGTGAGGGATCTATTGTTGCTATGGGAAGGGGGTATTTTATTGCAGGGGATCTATTGTTGCTGGGGGAAGTCTATTGTTGCTAAGGGAGGGGGTATTTTGCTGTAGGGGATCTATTGTTTCTGTGGAGGGGGTATTTTTCGCTGGAGATCAATTGCTACTAGGGGAAAGGGGTATTCTGTTGTGGGGGATCTATTGTTGCTATGGGAAGGGGGTATTTTATTGCAGGGGATCTATTGTTGCTGGGGGAGGTCTATTGTTGCTAAGGGAGGGGGTATTTTGTTGCTGGGGATCTATTGTTGTTGGGGGAGGTCTATTGTTGCTAATGGAAGGGGGTATTTTGTTGTAGTGGGTCTATTGTTGCTGTTGGGGTCTGCTATTTCTGGGGAGGGGTATTTTTCACTGGGGATCTATTGCTGCATGGGGAAGAGGGGGTATTCTGTTGTGGGGGATCTATTGTTGCTATGGGAAGGGGGTATTTTATTGCAGGGGATCTATTGTTGCTGGGGGAGGTCCATTGTTGCTAGGGGAGGGGGTATTTTGTTGCTGGGGATCTATTGTTGGGGGATGAGCATTTTGTTGTGGGGCATTTGTTGTTGCTTGGGGGTCTATTGTTGCTGGGGGGTCTGGTGATCTTTTTTACTGCTTTTCTTGTTATCAGTAACCAATTCCATAGAGATGGGGCTTTGAGGTGTGTAGGGGGCAGAGACAAGGGGTGACTTGGGGGGGGGGGAGTACCTGCACCTATCCCTGCTAATACAGTTGTGACCAAAATTATTCAACCCCCACTGAAATTGAGTGTTTTGGCCAGTTTGACATTGCTTTTGATCATTCAGTCATCTTGCTTACATTTACATTAAAGAGGCACTTGTAGGTCAGACAAATATAACATAACAGTTATAATGAAATAACCACAAATGTCTTTTCTGTGCTCACAGCATTATCAGTTTTATTCAACCCCCAAGTGACATTCAATCTTAGTACTTAGTACAGCATCCTTTTACAGTTATAACAGCTTTTAAACGTGAAGCATAGCTTGACACAAGTGTCTTGCAGCGATCTACGGGTATCTTCGCCCATTCTTCATGGGCAAAGGCCTCCAGTTCAGTCACATTCTTAGGCTTGCGCACTGCAACTGCTTTCTTTAAGTCCCACCAGAGGTTCTCAATCGGATTTAAGTCTGGTGACTGCGATGGCCACTCCAAAATGTTCCAGCCTTTCCTCTGCAACCATGCTCTAGTGGACTTGGAGGTATGCTTGGGATCATTGTCCTGTTGAAAGGTCCAACGTCTCCCAAGCCTCAGGTGTGTGACGGACTGCATCACGTTTCCATCCAATATCTCCTGGTACTGAAGAGAATTCATGGTACCTTGCACACGCTGAAGCTTCCCTGTACCTGCAGAAGCAAAACAGCCCCAAAGCATGATTGACCCTCCACCATGCTTCACAGTAGGCAAGGTGTTCTTTTCATCATAGGCCTTGTTCTTCCTCCTCCAAACATAGCGTTGATCCATGGGCCCAAACAGTTCTAATTTTGTTTCATCAGTCCACAGAACACTATCCCACAACTTTTGTGGTTTGTCCACATGGCTTTTGGCATACTGCAGTCGACTCTTCTTATTCTTTGGAGACAGCAAGGGGGTACGCCTGGGAGTTCTGGCACGGAGGCCTTCATTACGCAGTGTGCGTCTTATTGTCTGGGCTGAAACTTCTGTACCCACATCTGACAAATCTTTTCTCAGTTCCTCAGCAGTCACACGGGGACTTCTCTCCACTCTACGCTTCAGGTAGCGCACAGCAGTCGAAGTCAGCATCTTCTTTCTGCCACGACCAGGTAGCGTTTCAACAGTGCCCTTTGCCTTGAATTTGCGAATGATGCTTCCTAAGGTGTCTCTTGGTATGTTTAACATCTTTGCAATCTTCTTATAGCCATTGCCCTTCCTGTGAAGAGAAATCACCTCTTCTCTTGTCTTCCTGGACCATTCTCTTGCCTTCACCATGTTTGTAACCACACCAGTAAATGTCTAGAAGGAGCTGAGTATCACAGTCATTTTAAAGCTGCCTAATTGGTGCTTATTATGCTTGATTGCTGCTCGGTGACATCCACAGGTGTTTTCAATACCTGATGGAAAGCACCTGTATGAACCTCTGTTCTTCAGAGTGGTAGTCTTTAAGGGGTTGAATAATTGTGGCAATGAAGAAACCACATAAGAACCATTTACTACTGTATTACATAAACAATTGATGTCATTTTAGTTGCATTTGGGTAGTTACAACGTCCTTGTAGGATTTGATTCTGAATACAATTCCAAATGTACACTATAGTCCCTAAACCCCTTTACAGCATTGGGGGTTGAATAATTTTGGTCACAACTGTAGGTGTTAGTGAGAGTCTCTGCCCGTTCCTTTTTTGGGTTTTTTTTTTTTTCTGTCTCTCACGGTTTTTTGGACAATACTAATAGCTGCTAGCAGTGATCATTGTGTTCTGCTGGTAGGAAGGCTCCCTGCTGGCAGAATACAATGGTGCTGCGGGGAAATCTAGTGATTTTCTTTCCTGCAATCCGCGGTTTGTTTCTGTAAGATCCCCAATTATTCTCTACTTATATGAGGTCATAAATAAATAATGTAAATAAAGTGTCAGGATAGGAAGTGTTCAGGACAGAGAGCAGAGCTGGGATTCTCCGTGTTTGCAGTCAGATTTGAGAAGCCTCCACTGTATGTCTGTCATGTGTTCCCATCACACAACATAGAGAAACAACAAATATTTCTCCCCTTTTAGAGGTATCTAAGGAGAAGGTGTCATGGCCGATTCTAAGGATTTCTGGAGAATATTTCCCCTCCCACAACATGCCTTATTGAAGCGATATTAAACCCCAAACCAGAAATGTAATATTACAGCTTTCCAATCATTAGATGTGGTGGCTGCATTAGTTTTCTTTTTTTAAGCTTTTTCCACATCTCTTTTCACCTGGTGATTTGGCCAGTAACACACCTCCTGTATTAGCGTGTCCCCACTCTGGATGAAGGAGCACAGGATGCACCTTTGGACAGCAGCATTGTCAGTCTAGGGCAGGGGTGGGCAAACTTTTTGACTTGAGGGCCGCAATGGGTTCATATATTGGACCCGGGGGCCGGACCAAGAGTAGATGAATGATGTGTATGTGTCATCCATAGTAAGTATAGTAATATTCCCCCATAGTAAGCATAGTAATTAATCCCCCATATAGTTATTCATACCCCATAGTAATTCATCCCCCATATAGTAATTAATCCCCCATATAGTAATTCATCCCCCATATAGTAATTCATCCCCCATAGTAATTAATCCCCCGTATAGTAATTCATCCCCCATAGTAATTCATCCCCCACAGTAATTCATCCCCCATATAGTAATTAATCCCCCATAGTAATTCATCCCCCATATAGTAATTCATCCCCCATATAGTAATTCATCCCCCATATAGTAATTCATCCCCCCTATAGTAATTCATCCCCCCTATAGTAATTCATCCCCCATATAGTAATTCATTCCCCATAGTAATTTATCCCCCATATAGTAATTTATCCCCCATATAGTAATTTATCCCCCATATAGTAATTCATCCCCCATATAGTAATTCATCCCCCATATAGTAATTCATCCCCCATATAGTAATTCATCCCCCATAGTAATTCATCCCCCATATAGTAATTCATTCCCCATAGTAATTCATTCCATATAGTAATTCATCCCCCATATAGTAATTCATCCCCCATATAGTAATTCATCCCCCATATAGTAATTCATCCCCCATATAGTAATTCATCCCCCATATTAAGTCCCCCATATAGTAATTCATCCCCCATATAGTAATTCATTCCCCATATTAATTCATCCCCCATATTAAGTACCCAAGTCCCCCTTGTGTCAATTCACTTACCTTTGCTCCGCGCGTTCCTCTCGCCGTCTTCCCGCGCCGTTCCGGTGTAGCATGAAAATCTGTCTCCTAGGAGGATCTGTCCCCCTCGACGTATCTGCGCATGTGCCAGTTTCAGGCATTAGCAGCCGATCGGCGATCTCCGGCACATGCGCAGATACGTCGAGGGGGACAGATCCTCATAGGAGACAGATTTTCATGCTACACGGCGGACTGTGAGAGGAGCCTAGCGGGAGCCTAGCTCCGCGGGCCGGATTAAAAGGTCCGCCGGGCCGTATACGGCCCGCGGGCCGTAGTTTGCCCATTGCTGGTCTAGGGGGAGGACAGAGTTAGGTGTACTAGCAGATTTGGATATACTAACACATTGAAACCAAACTCCAGCTCACACTGCAGATACAGCAAACTGTTTGTTTTTCTTATGGGGGGTCCGACCCGGTACTAGCAAGGGGTACCTAATAAAGTGTCTGGGGAGTGAATATTCCATTCTTTGTAGACAATGTAACTTTCACAGAAATCAATCAATATAAATGTATTTTTTTGACCAAAGACATCTGGCAGAATACATTTTGGTCTAAATTTATGAAGAAATTTGATTTTATTGGATATGTTTTGTAAAAGAAAGTGGAACACTTTTTTTTATTTCAAGATTTTCAGACTTTTTAATTACATAACAGAAAATAAAAAACCCAGAAGGTGACCGAATCCCACTAAAAGAAAACTCTATTTGTGTTACAAGAAATGATATAAATGTATCTGGGTACAGAGTGTCATTACCGAGCAATTGCCAGTTAAAGTAGCACAGTGCTGAATATCACAAAATGTCATGAAGGGGGTAGAACCTTCTAGAGGTCAGGAGGTTGCACTACTTTCTGTATTAGAGCTTTTCAGACTAATAAGTTGCAGTAAATTGTTAACATGTATATTTGTACCACACATGGCTGCAACACACAGGACAGCTTTCAATGAGCAGCACAGTGGGTAAGTGGTTAGCACTTCTGCCTGGCAGCACTGTGGTTGTTGGTTCAAATCCCAACCACAGCACTACCTGCTCAGAGTCTGCATGTTCTCCCTGTGCCTGTGTCTACCAATCTAAAGACATGCTGATAAATAAATTGTCCCTAGTATGTATGAATGTGAGTTATGGACCTTAGATTGTACCCCCCTTGAGGGTCAGGGACTGATGTGAATGTACAATATATATAAATTGATGGCGGTATACAGGAACCTATAATCGATGTTTTGTGATCGGCACCACAATGTGTATGCAGAGTGATCACAACACCCGCCTGTCTGCACACCACAGCCCAGAGATACCAGCTGTCTGGGTGCTGTGCTGCCCTGATAACAAGGAGCAGATCCGGCTGTATTGTGCACCCAGGTGATGTCATAGTATACAGATGCCATGGTGTGGCCCTTCAGACATGTTGGGGCCACGCTTGAGGCTGTTTGTGAAGATGACATCACTGTATCCACTGCACTGCTTTGTCTTCAACACTCAGAAGTATTTATCATCACAATTCCTCCACCAATCACTGATCAGAATACATCACACAGCCCCTCCCCTCCCTGTACTCACCACAACACCCCCCTGACACCCCCAGAACAATCAGGATGAGGGGGGTCACCTTCATCCTCCAGGATGTGATAGACACAGAGGCACAACTTCACAACCAGGAAAGTCCCACACCAACCCCCCCTCTCCGTGTACAGGGGGGCAGAGCTCTGTGCTGATTGGAGGAACCTTGTGCTTTGTCCAATAGGAAAATAAAAGGATTGCTGATTAGCAGTTGCCAGGAAGACAAATATTGAAAAGGATCGCAAAGCTGAAACCACAAAGAGAAAATACATTATATTGCCAAAAGTATTGGGCCCGCCCTCCAAGTCATGTGATTCAGGTGTTCCAATCCCCTCCATGGTCACAGGTGTATCAAATCATCACCTAGGCATGCAGACGGCTTCTACAAACATTTGTGAAAGAATGGGTCGCTCTCAGGAGCTCAGTGACTCCAAGCGTGGTCCCGTGATAGGTTGTCACCTGTGCAATAAGTCCATCCGTGACATTTCCTGGCTACTAAATATTCCACAGTCACCTGTTAGTGGGATTATAACAAAGTGGAAGCAACTGGGAACAACAGCAACTCAGCCACCAAGTGGTAGGCCACGTCACATGACAGAGCGGGGTCAGCGCATGCTGAAGCGCACAGTGCGCAGAAGTCGCCAACTGTCTGCAGAGTCAATAGCTAAAGACCTCCAAACTTCATGTGGCCTTCAGATGAGCACAACAACAGTGCGTAGAGAGCTTCATGGAATGGGTTTCCATGGCCGAGCAGCTGCATCCAAGCCTTCCATCACCAAGTGCAATGCAAAGCGTCGGATGCCGTGGTGTAAAGCATGTAAAACATACCTATGCTATGAGGATGTCATGAGGACTTTTTCATGTGCAATATTGTGTGTGAAGATGTGAGGGGGCATTTTATATTGTATATGTTTTAATAAAAATGACTGAATTCCGCTATGGGAGATCTTTGTGTCTCTGAGCATGACCCTGTGATAAAGAGTCAGCATCAGATTAATCAGTGGCTGGAGGAGTTCTGGATGACAGCGCCCTGATGTGGTATCCAGTATGGTCTTCTAGATCAGGTGGCCCCTGAGGGATACGTCTTCTATACAACAAAGCGTGCTGGCCCTTGTGGTCACTGCAAGGAGGTGAGGGGGCACTCAGACCACTTTAGGATTGTGACACCAGTGGCACTCTCACGTTTTTGAAGTTTTTACACTTATGTTTGAAGTGGACTGTTTCATTACTCACTATTACCACTTATTAAGTGTGTTATACTTGCATGAGTTTGTGTTTTAACTGCTGTATATCAATTGAGTCGCTTTTTGGCTTCCCTTTTACATTGGGGACACTCAAGGGGAGTGTATTTATGTATGTTTATCTGTGTGTTTTTTATGTATATTTATCTGTCAGATTTTGCATATGTATATGGTTATATATATATATACATATGCATATTAATACGATCTAGTGCTACACCATATATATTTTTCTAAGTGGTGTAAAGCACGCCACCACTGGACTCTAGAGCAGTGGAGACGTGTTCTCTGGAGTGACCAATCACGCTTCCCTGTCTGGCAATCGATGGACTTGTCTGGGTATGGCAGTTGCCAGGAGAACAGTACTTGCCTGACTGCATTGCGCCAAGTGTAAAGTTTGGTGGAGGGGGCATTTTTCCCCCTCCAGGGGTTGGGCTTGGCCCCCTAGTTCCAGTGAAGGGAACTCTTAAGCGTCAGCATACCAAGACATTTTGGACAATTTCATGATCCCAACTTTGTGGGAAGAGTTTGGGGATGGCCCCTTCCTGTTCCAACATGACTGCACACCAGTGCACAAAGCAAGATCCATAACGACATGGAGGAGCCAGTTTGGGGTGGAGGAACTTGACTGTCCTGCACAGAGTCCTGACCTCAACCCCATAGAACACCTTTGGGATGAATTAGGGAGGAGACTGCGAGCCAGGCCTCCTCCCCCGACATCAGTGCCTGACCTCACAAATGTACTTCTGGAAGAATGGTCCAACCTTCCCATAGACACCCTCCTAAACCTTGTGGATGGCCTTCCCAGAAGAGTTGAAGCTGTTATAGGTGCAAAGGGCGGGGCCAACTCAATATTGAACCCTACGGACTAAGACTGGGGGGCCATTAAAGTCCATGTGTGTGTAAAGGCAGGACGACCAATACTGCGGGCAATATAGTGTATTATTACGGAATGTATATGGGGATTTCTGTCTTCTCCTCTATTATTGTTTTTCTGCATATAAACCAATCCAACATATAGAAGTGGAATGAAGTGGAAGTAAAGTGCGTTCCTTGACTTATAATGAAGCGTACCTTGTAGGTAAAATGAATATCTCCGAAGCGTGCGCTGTGTAGGAGATATTGCAGAGAGCAGCAGCAGCCGGAGACGTCACCCACACATGAAGAAATGCATACCCCTGCCGTTCCTTCAGAACTGTATGCCGTGCCCGGTGCTTCCACACGCATGCATGGGAGTGATGTCATTGCAGCTCAGCCAGTCAGATGGCCAGAGAGTGCGAACCCAGAAGGTGGACCAGGTGAAGATGGAAGTCATGTCAGCCGTGACAGCGTGCCGCTGGAGGGGTTCGTTTTAGGGTAAGTCCTTCGTAATGTGCTGGTATGCGATTCGATGCGATGCGATGCATACTGGCACATTATGATATAACCTTGCTGGAGGAATCGTGTTTTTTTTATTTCAAGAGACTTTACTACCGTCTTAAAGCAGAATCAGTGTTACTGAACCCACAACAGTACAATCAGTCTGTATATGCAGTAAAGCATGCTTGTTATACTCACTGTGTACCTAAGGGGTTAATCCTCTGCATTGTGTAAAAGGGCTGTTTGATCCTTTCTTCTCTGTTCCTCCCCTTTTTCAAGCGACCACCACTTATCTCCAGGGTGCACCGTAGGCATTTGCACATGCTCAGTTTGGTGTGTATTGATAGTTTTTTTTGTTTTCTTGGGAGAGTGCATGTGATCCGCACAGGGCCAATCAGAACTGTCCAGACAGAGGTCAGGGGTTCTGCATCCTCCTTACAGGAGAATGAAAACTCCTCCTATAAGACTTAACTAGAGCTCTGCTGGACACTGATAGAAGTCACAAGACTGCTCTAACTGCTGATGAGAAAAGGTATTTAGCAGTTTATATTTACTAAAATAATTGCATTTCTATGTTCTGTGTACTGTGGGAGACCAGATATAGTGAATGTGGGGTCCGGGGAGACCGGGTATAGTGGATGCAGGGTCCGGGGAGACCGGATAAAGTGGATGCAGGGTCCAGGGAGACCGGATATACTGAATGCAGGGTCCGGGGAGACCGGATATAGTGAATGCAGGATCCAAGGAGACCGGATATAGTGGATGCAGGGTCCGGGGAGACCGGATATAGTGAATATAGGGTCCGGGGAGACCGGATATAGTGGATGCAGAGTCTGGGGAGACCAGATATAGTGAATATAGGGTCCGGGGAGACCGGATATAGTGGATGCTGGGTCTGCGGAGACCGGATATAGTGAATGCAGGGTCCGGGGAGACCGGATATAGTGAATATAGGGTCCGGGGAGACCGGATATAGTGGATGCAGAGTCTGGGGAGACCAGATATAGTGAATATAGGGTCCGGGGAGACCGGATATAGTGGATGCTGGGTCTGCGGAGACCGGATATAGTGAATGCAGGGTCCGGGGAGACCAGATATAGTGAATGCAGGGTCCGGGGAGACCGGATATAGTGGATGCAGGGTCCGGGGAGACCGGATATAGTGGATGCTGGGTCTGGGAAGACCGGATATAGTGAATGCAGGGTCCGGTGAGACGGAATATAGTGGATGCTGGGTCTGGGGAGACCGGATATAGTGAATGCAGGGTCCGGGGAGACCGGATATAGTGAATGCAGGGTCTGGGGAGACTGGATATAGTGAATATAGGGTCCGGGGAGACCGGATATAGTGGATGCAGGGTCCGGGGAGACCAGATATAGTGAATGCAGGGTCCGTGGAGACCAGATATAGTGGATGCAGGGTCCGGGGAGACCAGATATAGTGAATGCAGTGTCCGGGGAGACCAGATATAGTGAATGCAGGGTCCAGGGAGACCAGATATAGTGGATGCAGGGTCCAGGGAGACCAGATATAGTGGATGCAGGGTCCGGGGAGACCAGATATAGTGAATGCAGGGTCCAGGGAGACCAGATATAGTGAATGCAGGGTCCAGGGAGACCAGATATAGTGGATGCAGGGTCCGGGGAGACCAAATATAGTGGATGCAGGGTTGGGGGTTTAGTAACACTTTAAATGGAAAACTGTTTTATCATTTTAAAGTAGGGGAGGGTTATAACCCCTGTCAGTTATTTTTTACATCTGTGTCCCATAGGGAAGATTTCCTTTCACTTCCTGCCCTATACATCCATGACAGGGAGTGAGAGGAAATCCCTTCAAAATAAAGTAGTTCTGTTGTCACTAGAACTATTGTCTCCCCAAAAAGATTTCCCCTTTATTCCTATTCTGGTGACAACCTGGAATTTAGGAATTGCTTTCACGCTCAGTGACAACAGTAACCATGACAGAGAGAGGGTGAACTTCACTAGTGGGGGCACTAACAGTAATAAACACCTGACAGTTGGTCTGATCCCTATCCACTCTGTACAAAATTAAAGAAAGATTTTGCCTTTAGGTATACATTAAAGCTGATTCCATGTTTCCTGTGACTTTAAATAATTTGTTTGGACCAAGCTGGTCCATAGGAAGTATGTCCTTCACTAAGTGCTGCATTGGATCTTAGCGCTGTATGAAGTTTCAGCTACATACAGTACACAGTTCTGGGTTCTGGCTTTGAGACAGAGACTTCCCTTCTCACACCCGGAACAATGCAGAGTCGGGATGAGCAGTGCTCAGCCATTCATAGGCAGCTATGAAAGAATGGTTATGATTGGCTGTTATTGGCTGAGCACCGCTTAGACTGACTGTTTTGTTTCAGGTGTGAGGAGGGGAGTCTCTGTCTCACAGCCAGAACCCAGCACTGTGTACTGTATGTAGCTGAAGATATATACAGCTCATACAGTGCTAAGAGCCTGTTCTGACTCAACTACGAGACGATAAACTTCATCTCCAGCAATGTATACAGCTATATGATGTGGTGTTGAATCTATCTCTTGCATCGGGTCAGACAGTTTAATTCAATGAATAAATTCACATGTTGAGGAAGTCAGATGAGGAAAAACCATTCAAATGTTCTGTTTAATGGAGGATAATCATAGATAGAAAAACGTTAATGTTATAAGCCTCATGAAAAGATGCATACAGGAGGACAGGATACTGTAGGATGACTACCAGAGAGAGGCAGGGGGGAGGGGTATACACAAGTACGGTGAGAGAAAGAGTTCAGCTTAGACAGGAGAAGAAAGATTAAAGACACAGAGCAATAATAAACAAGTGATGGTCACAGAGAAATAATAATAAATCAAATAGTGTAAACACAACAGAGCCAATGTAGAACTTAGTGAAGGAAAGTAGTCCTGGTCCAAACGAACTACGAAGGGCATTCAAGTCAAACCGGGACTTTTAATTTTACAGGTATAAAAAGGGATACCAGTGTGGCGGTACTACATGCAGTAGTACAGGGATGTAGATAAGGGGGGAGTTAGGGGGTTCAACCCCCCCCCCCCAGAAACCTGCCAAAATGCCCAGTCAATGTCTATGCTGCTGTGCCACTCATCCTCAGCACAGTAGAAATGGAGTTATCTGTCAGGTCCGTATCCCTGTTAGGAGCTCAAGCTCTATCAGTTTAATAAGGGGGTCCCGAGAGACCTGAAACTCGCTTGCCCCAGGCACCTACCCCATCCCCTGCAAGGTGCCGATGCTAAGAACAGACGCACAGCACACACATATTGGCAAATGACAGCGCACAGCCAAAGGAACTCGGACTCCTCCTCTGCTCTGCAGAACCAAAGGGAGAGCAGGGAGGCAGAACTTCTCCTGCTTCTGTGACACCCTGAATCTAAGGTCTGGTAAGTGGAAAGGCATAGACCTTCTGTTTGGTGGAAGGAGGACGTGAGAATTCATGCCTTTGAAAGTTTCTTTTGGTGGGGGGTTAGGGAAAGAGGATGGTTTCACTTTTGGGAAGGGGGGTAGTTTTATGTGTGGAAGTTTACAGAGGGGTGGTTATACGCAGAGACTTGCTTTTAAGGGGGGGGGGGATTGCTTGAACGAAGGGAGGTTTTCTTTAGGTTTAGGAATTTTTGCCTAGGAGGGTCTTGCCAGATTTTTTTTTGGGGGGGGGGGGGGTTTAGAGACGGGGGGCTATATTTGCTGGGAGAAGGGGAGATGGTTGGGGTGGGGTTGGTAGGTTGCTTTAGGAGGGAGTTTTGCTTGGAGGAGGATAATTTAGTTTTTAGGGGGCTGCTGGAGGAAAAAGGGGTGCTTTGGGCAGAGATGTGCCTAGTGTAGGGAGGTTTTTATTGAATGGCAGATATTTTTGCTTAGGGGGAGGGGGAACACATGGTCACCGGTGTAGCAATCATGCACACAGAGATGGACGCGGTCATCCATTTTGCTCCAAACCCCTCCATTTTGTATCTCTCTCTCTCCCAAATCAGTCTTACTCTTCCGATTTCCCCCCTTCCTCAGGAATGTGGTCGGTGTGTGTTTGCAGAAATCACAGGCAACAAACTCATTGGGAGGGCGTCATGGCTATAAACCTCACTAGCTAGGTTCCCTGATGTCTGCCAGACTCTTGCTAGAGAAGGGCTCGTAAAGCCATAAACCGAGCCCTCACTGAGCTTCAAAAGGAGGTCGTAAAAACATACTTACATTTAAAATCTCACTTTTCAATATAAGTTTATATCTTCAAATAGAAAATATTTACACAAACATGGAGCACATATTCGGACGGCTGACTTTAAAATAAGTCTCCTGGTATATTACAACCCCTAGCTGGCATATACAGGAGAGCAGAAAATTATATCTCTGTAACCATTCAAGCGGATATTTCATATCTAACCATTCAGCAGAAGATTCTGCGTATTAATCTACTCGTGGATAGAATGTTATATGTATCCAGGGTAAGTTATGAACCATATTATAATTTGTGCAGGCTTTGGTCATAGCCTGAGGTCTCCACCTACAACTCCCTTCCCAAATGAGGCGATTGGTTCTCTGTTTCAGGGAGACACCCTGTGGAGTTGCTAGAAAAAGCTGAGCTGAGTTAAGGGAGTTGAAGAATTCTCCCTTTTTAACATCGGAACGAACGTTGGGAGATAAGGCATCCTTTTGGCTCATGAAACCTGATATGCTTAAACCAGGACGTTTGGCAAGTACTTTAACCCTCTAAACCTCTTTCTGTTATCTCTTTGCTGTGCTATTGTTTTCTGTATCTATATATATATATATATAGGCTACATCTTTTTCTGTAAATATTTTTATTGCACCCTTTTGACCTTTTAGTAATAAATCTTATTTTCTCAAAGTGTTGAACTGTTTCTAAAGCTCCTTACTGCAAACTAAGAATCCCTACCCCTGAAAAGCGCTACTGTCTGTGTTTTAAATTTCGGTATATCTCTGCCTGCGGTGACAGTGGTACACCGACGATTATTCAACCTTCATAGTGTTATTGCTGATATTGCCGAGTTTCCTCTTTCTCTGTACAAAAAGGAGGTGGTGACAGTGTGAAGGGTTAATTGTGTAATTAACCTGACCCAGTAACAATCACTCCCAGGCAGCCGACACACAGGTTGTGGTCCATTAGCTGGAAAATCTTTGTGCAGGGTGCAGCTGGGCGTGGCATTGTTACGCACGTCACAGCTCGGTTTTAGATTGGCTAGTCCTTCGGTCACAAGTTTGGTGAGAAGAGCTGGGGTCTGACGCTGCGCCCGTCACACTCCTCACTGGCTATGATGTCCTGAGGTTACCTGCAGGTTGGGATACATGTCATGTCATGTTACTTGCAGGTCGGTATACATGTCATGTCATGTTGCCTGCTGGTCGGGATACATGTCATGTCATATTACCTGCAGGTCGGGATACATGTCGTCATGTTACCTGCAGGTCGGGATACATGTCATGTCATGTTACCTGCAGGTCAGGACACATGTCATGTCATGTTACCTGCAGGTCGGGATACATGTCATGTTACCTGCAGGTCGGGATACATGTCATGTCATGTTACCTGCAGGTCGGGATACATGTCTGCCCTCGGACCCAATCTCTCTGCATCCAGGCTTGGACATTTGTCCCTAACAGCAGGTAACCTCATGACGGGCAGATACATGTTCACAGCAGTGGACAGCCTTGGCTCTCAGCCTGCCACTCAGGTGTACAGGAAGGTATTGGCAGTATACTTGCAGCACCATGGAAATCTACAATGTATGAGTGAGACCTAAGACTGGATATTACCTAACCTTACTGTACAACCCGAGCAGGTCTTTGTGAAGCTGTGTCAGTGGGAGGAATAGTGCTTTATTGTTGGTGTCAGTGGGAGGAATAGTGCCCCATTGTTGGTGTCAGAAGGAGGAATAGTGCCCCATTGTTGGTGTCGGTGGGAGGAACAGTGCTCCATTGTTGGTGTCGGTGGGAGGAATAGTGCCCCATTGTTGCTGTCAGTGGGAGGAATAGTGCCCCATTGTTGGTGTCGGTGGGAGGAACAGTGCTCCATTGTTGGTGTCAGTGGGAGGAATAGTGCTCCATTGTTGGTGTCAGTGGGAGGAATAGTGCCCCATTGTTGGTGTCAGTGGGAGGAATAGTGCCCCATTGTTGGTGTCAGTGGGAGGAATAGTGCCCCATTGTTGGTGTCAGTGGGAGGAATAGTGCCCCATTGTTGGTGTCGGTGGGAAAAATGATGCCTTATCTATGTTGTCAGTGAGATGAGTAGTGCCTTGTATAAGTGGGAGGAATAATACCCCAAGGGCCAGATAAAGCCAAGCAAAGGGCCACATCTGACCCATGGGCCACACTTTGGAGATGACTTCTCTGCACCAATACACCATGAGTACGGGGTGCCTAGTGATGCCCCTCAAAATCAGGTGCATGACACCCTACATTTACAATATGTCCTCAGTCTCCTGGGTTGAAAGACAGTAAGTGTGAGTTCACCTGGAATATTGAGGACATATTCTGTTTACTAATGTGGGGGCCGAACTGAGAAGGGGGTGAGTACTGGACCCAGCACTGCTCTAACCTCTCGGGGGCCAACAATGGCTGCTTCCATACTTGTCGCTTTAAGCAATCAAATTCATCTGAAGTCCATTCATTTATAATGTGAAAGGAAGTGACCTCTGAGAGAAAAATGATCATCTGTCACTTCCTTCTATATAAACCAATTCCAACCACAAGAGCGACTGCGATGAGAACAGCAGCACAGGCAATGCCAAGAATCCCAGCAAGGGGGCGCCATTGTCAGGTTCTGAAAGAGAGAGACCCATGAGATGGAGGGAACACTGAGAATCTGAAGGTTCAGGGAATGATACTTTATATAGAAGACATGTCATATTTAGATCTCATGCACACGGATGGTGAGAGGGGGAATATATGTCCAGTGTAAAGTTCTGGGGGTGTTCTCATGCCTGGGGAGTCGCAGGTTCCATGTACAGTCCGCCATAAAACTGAATGGCTGTATGTATTCTTGTCAATGATTCTGTGCATCTCTGTTCCCCCACACGTGTAC
Source organism: Staurois parvus (assembly GCF_062004578.1). NCBI lineage: Eukaryota > Metazoa > Chordata > Amphibia > Anura > Ranidae > Staurois > Staurois parvus. The sequence continues at coordinate 112,049 of NW_028318402.1, read as the reverse complement.
ATATGACAGAATTACCATACACTGACCCGCTGTGTACCCACATGCATTGTACACACGTGTGGGGGGTAAATGCCGATGGGCAGAAGCATGCGTGTTGACAAGCAAAGACTGCACACAGCCAACCACTAGAATGACAGGCTGTACATGACACCTGCAGCTTCTAAGGTGCCGGAAAACTCCTGGAGTCGTACGCTGGGCTTGTCTTTACCTTCCAACTGAAATCAGCTGACAGATTATTTGCAGTTACATCATCTGACAGTAATGCAGGCCATAGACGGGTCATTTATCTGCCGAATTTTCGTCCGAAAGAATAATCAGCCGATATTTGCACCATTAGTGGGCAATGTCATCGGCCGATTTTCCCAGTTCTTTCTCGTTTCTTTTATTGGTCATGCTGGAAAATCTACAAAAAACGGCTGATTTTCGTAAGTATTGGTGGCAACAGAACGGCCAAATTGTTGGCCGAAAAACGACCCGTCTATGGCCTGCATAAGGCTGGTTTACCTTTGCAGTTGGAGGTTGCGGTTGAGCCAACATTTTTATTGCCCTCCAACTGCTCCTACTGATACTGCCATGGTAGTGAGTGGGATGTTCACTCCACAGCCAGGATGCTTTACAAACGATCCCCTTTGGGTTCACATGTGGGTCTTTGGAGGTTACAATAGGCAGCATCATGCTTCCTCACCCCGTGTCAAATGTCCTTTGAAGAGTGATCCACTGCACATCACTCTTTAGAGGGCACTGCTGGTGTAAACAATCCCAAAACCAAGTTCCCACCCACAGACTTATGTTATCAGCCACGTCGCTCATGTAAAACACGTATCATTTGTTTCCAGGTATCAATCCCGTCCGCTGTCATTGGCCAGGCTGCGATGATGTCACTCCCGCGTATGCACAGGAGCAGAGGCGTCCCTAGGGTTGGTGTCACCCGGTGCGGTAACACCCCCTCTGATGATCCCCACAGAATGGATCGGATCAGCGGATTGAGCATGATGGATCAGACTCCAAACCATTATGCTCAATCCGCAGATCCGATCCATCCTGCGGGGATCGTCGGCTTGCTTTACAACTTACTTTTTCTTGGAGCGGGTCCGGTGTCACCCCGTGCTGTCGGTGTCACCCAGTGTGGACCGCCCCCCCTGCACCTGCCTCGGGACGCCACTGCGCAGGAGTTCAGTCATCTCCACGCTGCTGAAATGATAGGCTGAGGTGTGCGCACAGCTCAGTGTACAGCGCAGACAGACAGGTACGCAGATATACTGCAGACGTGACATAGTGGCCTGGATTTACTAAAGGCAAATAGACTGTTCACTTTGCAAGTGCGATTGAACTCTTCAAGGGAAGTGAAGCTTCACCTCATTTACTAGGAACACCCAATCACATGCAAGGGAATTAAATACAACAGCATGTTTCCTTGCACATGATTGGACGATGGAGTAAGCAGAGTGTTGCCTCATTTACTAAGCTCTGGAGCAAATTCCCCAGCAAGTACAACTGCACTAGCAAAGTGACCAGTCTATTTGGCTTTAGTAAATCAGCCCCAGTATGCCTCGTCTGCATTACAAATCCTGTTTACTTTTTCCACACTAAAGTTACACTGGAACTCCTTTTTCCTCTCGGTGCCGGGGGGGGGGGGGGGGGGTACTGGCTGCAGTTCTCCTGCACACAGGACTGTAGCCTCACCTTGCCTTAACCGCAGGGATTGGTCCGTGACTATACGTTTCCTAGCAAGGTATAGCGGGCGAGAAACCATAATATACACTCCTGGTTGGTACTGTTCAGCCTCTACTGCCCCTAAGAGGCATATGACGGGATCTAGCTGAACATAAGATTGGGAAACTAAGGAGAAGGGACATAAAACCTCGGCCCAATATCTAGCGAGCTTTGGACAATGCCAAAACATATGAGTCTCCCTGGTGTAGGTTACATTTTGGACATAAGGGTGTGTCTCTCCTGCCCCAGATCTACAATCTCTCTGGAGTCCTATAAACAGTTGAGTAATCCTGTGCGCTGGAAGCTTCTCTTCACACAGAATACCCAATCACATGCAAAGAAAATATAATAAACTGCACTTTTGCTTGCGCATGATTGGATGATGGACGTCAGCTGAGCTTCCCCTCATTTACTGACCTGGAACAACTGCTCTTACAAAGTGCACAGTCTATCTGCCTTTAGTAAATCAAACTCAGACTGTCTATCAGTGCAATCAGCACTTTTCAAAACTGCGTACACTGTGGAAGAATCATATATAAAATATACCTGCTCTAGTGGTGCCCAGTACAGAGCACATATATCAGGAGGCAGGAATAAATACACGTTACATTGATATTTTGTTAAATTCCACTTAAAAAAGACCTAAACATTTTTTTTTAATATCTTTCCAACCATAAAGGCAGACCTCAGGTGCATTCATGATTAGCTTTTTTTTAATTAAACTTTCTTCTACTTTCTTAGAAAGAACATCCTCCAGGCTGCTGTGGTCCACATGACAGGAGTAAGAGTCTCCCTCCTTGGTTGGCACTTCCACACTGACTCTTGTCTGATAGGTGCCATCAGGATGGGGGAGAATTGGAGTCATTTCATCTGAAGGAACATGGTCCTCCCCAGTCCTTGTCCTATATACGGTCAGCATTTCTTCATACATTAACTAGAATCTCAGTTTTTAGGTCTTCTGAAAAAGCTTTGTACCTAATTTACACATTTTTTTATGTTGATTATAGAGGGATATGGAGGGTGATTTGGTGTCCCCCCTTTGCAGTGAGCATCATGAGATGGATATTTGACCACCCTTGCCCTTCCGATGGCTCACACCATTGAATACAGCATAGCCAGGAAAATAATTTATCCAGAGACACTCCAGCCTAAAGCAGGGACCCTACAGGTGTATTTCTGCTAGTAAGGCCTCTCTAAGAATGTTCTGTTTGGGAGTTTTCAGTATCACATTATCTGCTAGATTATGTTGTGTAGACTCAAGAATGTTGTGTCAGAGGTGTGACACAGGAAAGTCTGCCTGTCTGTTAGCTGGCCAATACCCGAGGTGTTTGTTAAAGTGTTACTAACCCCCGGACCCTGCATTCTCTATATCTGGTCTCCCCGGACCCTGCATTCACTATATCCGGTCTCCCCGGACCCTGCATTCTCTATATCCGCTCTCCCCGGACCCTGCATTCACTATATCCGCTCTCCCCGGACCCTGCATTCACTATATCTGGTCTCCCAGGACCCTGCATTCACTATATCTGATCTCCCCGGACCCTGCATTCACTATATCCGCTCTCCCCGGACCCTGCATTCTCTATATCTGGTCTCCCAGGACCCTGCATTCACTATATCTGATCTCCCAGGACCCTGCATTCACTATATCTGGTCTCCCCGGACCCTGCATTCACTATATCTGATCTCCCCGGACCCTGCAGTCACTATATCTGGTCTCCCCGAGCCCTGCATTCACTATATCTGGTCTCCCAGGACCCTGCATTCACTATATCTGATCTCCCAGGACCCTGCATTCACTATATCTGGTCTCCCCGGACCCTGCATTCACTATATCTGATCTCCCCGGACCCTGCATTCACGATATCTGGTCTCCCCGGACCCTGCATTCACTATATCCGGTCTCCCTGGACCCTGCATTCACTATATCTGGTCTGCCACAGTACACACAGCATGGAAATGCAATTATTTTAGTAAATATAAACTGCTAAATACCTTTTCTCATCAGCAGTATATAGCGGTCTTGTGCCTTCTATCAGCAGAGCACTGGTTAAATCTTGTAGCAGTTTTTATTCAGCTCTGACTGTCCTATGAGGCTGCATAACCCATGACCCTCTGTCAGGATAGTGTTGATTGGCCCTGTGCTGATCACATGCACCCTCCCCAAAGAAAAAAAACTAGCAATACAAACCAAACTGAGCTTGTGCACAGTGCCTCCTAGGGCTCTGTTCTATCAGCAGATGGATTGGGGTCAGTAGAAGGGGAGGATCAGAGAAGACAGGATCAAACAGCCTTTACACAATGTGCAGGATTAACCCCTTAGGTTCCACAGTGAGTATAACAAGCATTCTTTACTGTATATACAGACTGATTTTACTGTTGTGGGTTTAGTGACACGTTAAGGTTTAGCCTAGACTACCAGGACCAAGCAGGCTGAGCTCTGTTCTTGAAGTGTCCTTAGCCTGCAGGCTGTGCCTGATTAGAAGTTCCTGGGCTGGAGCCCATGTCCAGAGGCCTCGTATTCTCACAGGCTGTGTTCCTGTAGAAGTTGTCATGATCCAGGAAGACCTCACCCTAACAGATCCTATGTGGGACACTAGATATAATGAACAGTGCAGCATTCACTAGAACTGCCACTGACTAAAGCTACCGTCAGAGACCTCGTACAACGCACCCACTAGAACTGCCACTGACTAAAGCGACCGTCAGAGACCTCGTACAGCGCACCCACTAGAACTGCCACTGACTAAAGCGACCGTCAGAGACCTAGTACAGCGCACCCACTAGAACTGCCACTGACTAAAGCTACCATCAGAGACCTCGTACAGCGCACCCACTAGAACTACCACTAACTAAAGCGACCGCCAGAGACCCCGTACAACGCACCCACTAGAACTGCCACTGACTAAAGCTACCGTCAGAGACCTCGTACAGCGCACCCACTAGAACTGCCACTGACTAAAGCTACCGTCAGAGACCTCGTACAGCGCACCCACTAGAACTGCCACTGACTAAAGCTACCGTCAGAGACCTCGTACAGCGCACCCAGTAGAACTGCCACTGACTAAAGCTACCGTAAGAGACCTCGTACAGCACACCCACTAGAACTGCCACTGACTAAAGCTACCGTCAGAGACCTCGTACAGCGCACCCACTAGAACTGCCACTGACTAAAGCTACCGTAAGAGACCTCGTACAGCACACCCACTAGAACTGCCACTGACTAAAGCTACCGTAAGAGACCTCGTACAGCACACCCACTAGAACTGCCACTGACTAAAGAGACCGTCAGAGACCTCGTACAGCGCACCCACTAGAACTGCCACTGACTAAAGAGACCGTCAGAGACCTCGTACAGCGCACCCACTAGAACTTCTGTTTCAGGGAGAGTTACTGTAGCTTGCTGTATACCCCTGAAGATGAATCCCATCCAAGGACTGTCAGCAAGAGAAGGTTTAGAAACAAGCAGATTGTGAGTTCTCCTTCTACTCATTCACTCTATTCCACAATAAAACCCCTTAATAGACACATAAGGACTAGACCGGCATCACTGCAAGAAATGTAACTGCCTGGAGCTGGGTGATCTCACAAAGGGTATGACTTGCAAAGCTCCAGACCCCTCTGAGTGAAGCACTGCACTAGAGGAACCATACAAGTCCCCATACTTCTCACTGATGGGGAAGATCAGCTTCCTAGGTCACCAGGTGCTTAAAAGAGAAGTATGGGATGTTATATTTACACACAATCATACTTACCTAGGTGGATGCAGCATTGGTCCGATGCTGCATCTGTCCCCCGCCGGCTATAAGGGTGAGAACTCAGACATCACATGACCGATGATCGCTGAGTTCTCGCAGCCCCTCTGAGCGGACAGATGTGACTGTCAGTCATCGCTGTCTGCTTTGTTCTCCCCGCGCTCACTGGAGCACTGGGCTGGGGAGGGAGCGGCTGGCTCAGGCTCTCAGTGGATCGCTGAGAGGCTGAGCCAAGTGCTGCTCCAGACTCTGGGGTGGTTCCGGACTTTAAAGTCGGGATCTTTCACCAGCCTGGACCAGATGAGTGACGTCAGAAGACAGGCTTCAGCCCACTGTCAGCTGAAAACAAGTCTCAGGAGTGCAGAACGAACTGCACTCCTCCGATCCACAGAAGTTCAGCCAGAAGAGCTTTGTCTGTACTTCTCCTTTTGGTGAATTCGTGGATGTAAACGGTCTAGAAAAGGTTTATCTCATATGACCCCCAAAACAGGATTACATACGTATATATTTTCTTTATTATTACCAGAATTACCAGCCCATTGAGTTAAACATCTGTAGACATAACTGAACTGGATGGACTTTTGTGTTTTTCAGCCAGACTAACTATGATACATAAAATTCATGTAATCACTCCTAAACAAAAGCATCAATGATAATTTAAAAACATAGAACTTGCTGGACCCAAACCAGCGCAGCTTTACTGAGGGCAGATCATGTCAGAAGTATCTGACTGAAATTTGTGATCCCCAATGATGTAGACCAGGGTGGCACTGGGGACATATTTATCTTCATTTTAGTAAAGGCAACTCAAGGATCTCAGAAGTTGTACAAGATACGGCTCGGTTCAGTGGATATGCAGCTGGATAAAGGATAATAGATATGGAAGTGTGGTTGTTAATGGTGGTCATTTGGAACAGAGACCAGTCACTAGCTGTACTCTATTGGGATTGGTCAGTTGGTGGTGGAGATGATGCGATTACCACCACAGTGATCAGGGAGCCCAAGTAGTGCAAGACTGCAGAGGGGTTGATATATTGATACTTGGAGGATACAGCCAAGAGGTTATTTCATGTGATGTCTTATTCCTATTAAGGGGGAGACATTTTTGATCCGCCATGGTATAGGGACACCGTTTTGAATTTTGGTTCAGATTTTGCTGAGTGTATTTTTATATACTGCCATGACTTTGGGTGAGAGAGATTGATTTATTTTGATCTCCCAGCTTGTCTGGAGGTTCAGGGTCCATGTTCTAATAATATAAAACACACACATACAACAGTCCTACCATTTATTAACCACTTGCTCTCCAGAGGATTTACCCCCCCCCCCCCTTCCTGATGAGGCCATTTTTACTGCGCTGAGTTACTTTAACTGACAATTGCGTGGTCATGCAAAGCTGCACCCAAATTACATTTACATCCTTTTTTTCCCACGAACAGCTTTTTTTTTTCAGGTGGTATTTGATCGCCTGTGCACTTTTTATTTTTTGTGCTATAAAAAAAAAAGACTGACAATTTTGAAATAAAAAAATATTTTTGACTTTTTGCTATTAAAGATGTCCAGTAAAAAAAAAAAAAAATTTTGTCTGTACTAGCGGCACTAGGCAGGAAGGGGTTAACATCTGGGGCGATCAAAGAGTTAACTGTGTGCTTGTCAAGAGTTCACCCACACGCCACGCCCACAGCGACTGGCTAACCTAGGCGTGCACGTGTGGCTGTGACTTGGGGTGAGAGGGAATAAGGGGGACTTAGCTTTGAATATATAAAACCGTATATAAGACCAGCCGTGATATACTTCCACAGCCCGCAGTACCTCTTGGTCACCATTGGAGGGAGACTCCACTCCAGATGGCTGACCACACACTGGCAGATACAAATCTTACAGACAATCTGGTGCACTGATTAGAGTTGAGGAGCAGCTTAGCAATCACACACCCTTCTAGGATCCCTCCAGCTATCCTACAGCTAGAACCCCAGTGTTAATCACTCTTCCACTGTCCACACACCCCCACACCAGACACACCACAAACGGTAGCTTGCCACCACCCAACAGTTTATCTGCGCAGAACGGTCTGCTGGGACACCCCACACACAGATCTCCGTCTGGCAGATCTGTTACCTTTACAATCTGCACGCAATCTGCCAACACGCAGTGCAATTGCATACAGATTGGCAATGAGTTTGACCGAGCATATAAAGGCACTAACATAAAATACAATCTAATCTCTCCGAAGATATGAGCCCATGCTTAAATACACAGAAGTCACTTATTAATTTTAAGATTTAATATCCCGAAAGTGGGCAGTGCATAAAATATGTATAAAGTATAAAAAGTTAAAGAAAATACAAAAAATACAAGAAGACACACATTGACTATTCACTATAAAATAAAAGCGAAAACAGAAATAAAACTTTTACCTGATTTATCCTGCGACTGGAGCAAGTCAGAAAAAGTCCGTAATCCGTTAGTCGATCGAACCAGCTCCGTACGAATTACAATATCCGGGTCCTCAATTTATAGGGATATGGATGTAGGCGGGACATTAGTCCACGGCCAATTGACCCTGTGGGGTGTTCCTGTACCCGCCCACAGGATGTTCTGGGTGCTGACCTGCCCAAAGTCAATTGGACCAAGACCAGCTTGAATCACCAAGTCGGGGATTGGATTTTCGATACAAGCGCATCAATCGGATCGTGACAGTGCCAATCACTGTTCCGTTATCGCACTCCAGTGCCACATAACCATTTCCTGCATTTTTCTGGCATTCTACATAGGCCACAAATATAGTTTGTATATTCCCATGTAGCCTACAGAGTGCCCCATCAGAAGGAAGTATTTTCATCTCTCTGCAACTAATATTTTAGCTTTTATGAGGGATAAAACATACTCCTTTGATCCCCTGATATACTTCAAAGCTCTTGTCTCCCACTGTCATGAAGCCAACCTGTCTCCAGCCGTTTCCTTCCCGGTTTCTCCAGAAGGTGACAAAAACTTATTAGGCCCAGGTGCCACTTCCAGAGGAAGCTAGTCCCTTCAGATGCTAATTGATGACCATCTGTCTCTGAACACCTTATTTCTTTAATGACAAGGACTGAAACTACATTTAGGATTACATATTGCTACAGGTCACCTCTCTCAAATCTGTACATTTTATGTCACAGTGCTGTTTTACTTTGAGGCTGTGTGCTGTGCTTCACTGTAAGCACACGGCTTTGTATGACTCTGCTATGCTATGCCATACAAAGCAGTGTGCAGGAGCTAACAGGGGAGAGATCTGTATTGTTTACATACTGGTCTCTCCCCCGTCGGAAATCCTCAGAGACCACTGGGTGCAGGTGGGGGATCACCGGCCCGGGACACGGCGATTGATAGCCGAGGCCACCATTAGCTATGCAGGTAGGGAGCATGCGCCCCCTTCCCGGACCTGCAAAAATCATATTATATATATACTGTATACATATATATATATGCACACAATTTTGCACACTCGCGCCGCCCTGTAGCAGTATTTCTGCTATAGGGCGGCACAGAAGCGGTTACAATCCTAATAACCGTTCGGCATTTGTTCTCCCCATGGCTTTGGTGTGGAAGTATGTGCACCCGTTTTTGTTTAAATACAGTCACTGGCTGTGTACCACAAGGCTTTGTATGTGGTAATGTTCTGTTTAGCTTTCTTGAAGGTTTGGCCATGAAAGGAATGTCTTTTGCTGATGATACAAGGGTTGATGTTCCTTGTGATTTTGTAGGATCAAACATGATTTAGCAGAGAATGGTGAAAGCAATGGAAACTGTGGTTCAACAACTTTAAATGTCCTTTGGCCCTTTGTGAAAAAATAATTCTTTGATAAAAATATTGGGGGTACAGCGTTGCCCAAAACTACAGTAAGTACAGAGTAAATAGATTTGGAGTTGTGTATTTCAGATATTCGGAAAATGAGCAGTGTGGCTCCAAACATTTTTGGGGGTGCTGTGCTGCTTCCCCAAGAGGGAGTGCTAATGCAGCACGTGGAGCACCACCTATCGCGCATGTGTGGGCATGGCCAAAGAGTGGGTGTGGCCAGCACACCCATTCACTGCTTGTTCACATACCACTCACTACCCTACAGCTTGGCAGTGTCTTCTTTTAATGTAGGCTAAGTTTATATTTGTAAAGTGTTTTTTTTAATACAGTTGTGGCCAAAATTATTCAACCCCCAATGCTGTAAAGGGGTTTAGGGACTATAGTGTACATTTGGAATTGTATTCAGAATCAAATCCTACAAGGACGTTGTAACTACCCAAATGCAACTAAAATGACATCAATTGTTTATGTAATACAGTAGTAAATGGTTCTTATGTGGTTTCTTCATTGCCACAATTATTCAACCCCTTAAAGACTACCACTCTGAAGAACAGAGGTTCATACAGGTGCTTTCCATCAGGTATTGAAAACACCTGTGGATGTCACCGAGCAGCAATCAAGCATAATAAGCACCAATTAGGCAGCTTTAAAATGACTGTGATACTCAGCTCCTTCTAGACATTTACTGGTGTGGTTACAAACATGGTGAAGGCAAGAGAATGGTCCAGGAAGACAAGAGAAGAGGTGATTTCTCTTCACAGGAAGGGCAATGGCTATAAGAAGATTGCAAAGATGTTAAACATACCAAGAGACACCTTAGGAAGCATCATTCGCAAATTCAAGGCAAAGGGCACTGTTGAAACGCTACCTGGTCGTGGCAGAAAGAAGATGCTGACTTCGACTGCTGTGCGCTACCTGAAGCGTAGAGTGGAGAGAAGTCCCCGTGTGACTGCTGAGGAACTGAGAAAAGATTTGTCAGATGTGGGTACAGAAGTTTCAGCCCAGACAATAAGACGCACACTGCGTAATGAAGGCCTCCGTGCCAGAACTCCCAGGCGTACCCCCTTGCTGTCTCCAAAGAATAAGAAGAGTCGACTGCAGTATGCCAAAAGCCATGTGGACAAACCACAAAAGTTGTGGGATAGTGTTCTGTGGACTGATGAAACAAAATTAGAACTGTTTGGGCCCATGGATCAACGCTATGTTTGGAGGAGGAAGAACAAGGCCTATGATGAAAAGAACACCTTGCCTACTGTGAAGCATGGTGGAGGGTCAATCATGCTTTGGGGCTGTTTTGCTTCTGCAGGTACAGGGAAGCTTCAGCGTGTGCAAGGTACCATGAATTCTCTTCAGTACCAGGAGATATTGGATGGAAACGTGATGCAGTCCGTCACACACCTGAGGCTTGGGAGACGTTGGACCTTTCAACAGGACAATGATCCCAAGCATACCTCCAAGTCCACTAGAGCATGGTTGCAGAGGAAAGGCTGGAACATTTTGGAGTGGCCATCGCAGTCACCAGACTTAAATCCGATTGAGAACCTCTGGTGGGACTTAAAGAAAGCAGTTGCAGTGCGCAAGCCTAAGAATGTGACTGAACTGGAGGCCTTTGCCCATGAAGAATGGGCGAAGATACCCGTAGATCGCTGCAAGACACTTGTGTCAAGCTATGCTTCACGTTTAAAAGCTGTTATAACTGTAAAAGGATGCTGTACTAAGTACTAAGATTGAATGTCACTTGGGGGTTGAATAAAACTGATAATGCTGTGAGCACAGAAAAGACATTTGTGGTTATTTCATTATAACTGTTATGTTATATTTGTCTGACCTACAAGTGCCTCTTTAATGTAAATGTAAGCAAGATGACTGAATGATCAAAAGCAATGTCAAACTGGCCAAAACACTCAATTTCAGTGGGGGTTGAATAATTTTGGCCACAACTGTATATATTTTTAACATTTTCTTACTATTTAATTAGGCCTTGCTAGTTAATGTCTTTAAAAAAAAAGCCTTGAACCCCTGAGATGTTTGATATCTTTCATGTTGTTTAGATAGATCTCCACCTCTCAAAGATTGCCTTCCCCTGATTTAGGGGCTTTATTCACATGTCACCAAGTCAGCTGCCAACTTTGTAATGAAATCCTGCGATCAGCTTCTACCAAGATTCATCCAGGCCCTCAGCCCTGCTTCCATGGAGGCCTCAGAAACAGCTTCACAGTCCATGGACTGCCTAATGACAGTAGCCCCTCAGGCTTGGAACCCTCCTGGGCAGAGACAGCCCAGCTCTCCAGTGTTTCAAACTATCTATTCCCTGTCCATCCCCCTTCTGGACATTCCTCTATAGGGACTGGCTGAAGCATGATAAATATTTACGTTGAACATTTGAATTTTCCCTCCTTATACTTTGGAAGCTTCTTTCAGAGGCAGGGAGAAGCAATCAAACTCCCAACCTGTGAAACCCTGAACAGCCCAAAACAAACAGTCTCTGCTCCCTTGTTTACAGGAGACAAAAACTACATTTGCCTAGCATCCTATGCTCGGATGATTCTACATATTCCAGATTACCAGTCCTTAGATGTGGTGGTTGCATTAGCTTTCTTTTTTCCAGATTTTTTCCTTTATGTTCACCTGGTGATCCTGCCAGTAACACATTTCCTTCCTAGTGTGACACTGCTTACCTCTGTATCTAAGTAGAAGCAGTGTTGTCACTATTGGCCAGAATGTATATTAGGACTACAGAAACTTCCCCCTTTCCTTTTCTGCATAAAATGGGGGTTGTAGTTCTCTGAGATTGATGGGAATAATGTAAGTAATTGTAAGCCCTAAGTGTGACGGGAGTGACATTTGGGGGTGGGGGGACCTCTGTGTCAGCTCATGTTCCCCTCATTATGTTTAATTCAACCTGTGCCTGTTAAGGGATTCCCCTCCCCCCTAAAGCATGCGCACATCACCCCCATACTCAAAAAGCCCTCCCTGGACCCCTCTGACCCAAACAACCTCAGACCCATCTCCCTGCTGCCACTCACTTCCGAATTCCTGGAGCGCTTAGTCTACGACCGCCTAAGCGCCCACCTAACTGACAACAACCTCCTTGATCCACTACAGTCCGGCTTCCGTTCCCTACACTCCACCGAAACCGCCCTCCTCAAAATCACCAACGACCTACTAACCGCCAAAGCCAAAGGCGACTACTCTGTCCTCCTCCTCCTGGACCTCTCCGCGGCCTTCGACACAGTTGACCACCCCCTCCTCCTTAATAAACTACTCTCCCTTGGCATCAGAGACACCGCTCTCTCCTGGTTCTCCTCTTACCTATCCCGACGCTCCTTCAGCGTTTCCTACAATGGTGCCACCTCCCCTTCCCTCCCCCTCTCTGTTGGGGTCCCCCAGGGCTCTGTCCTTGGACCCCTTCTTTTCTCCATCTACACCTCCTCCCTTGGCAAACTCATACACTCCCACGGCTTCAACTACCACCTCTACGCCGATGACACTCAAATTTACCTCTCCACCCCCCACCTCACCTCCACTTTCTCTGCCCGCATCACTCACCTCCTGAACGACATCTCTGACTGGATGTCGCTCCATTTCCTCAAGCTTAACCTCTCCAAAACCGAGCTTCTCGTCTTCCCCCCTGCCCCCCCCCCATCCTATCCATCACTACTAACATCACCACCATCAATCCCGCCCCGCAAGCCAAAGTCCTTGGAGTCATTCTGGACTCTAACCTCTCCTTCCAACCTCATGTCAAATCACTTACAAACACATGCAGGCTCCACCTTCGCAAGATCGCCAAGATACGCTCCTTCCTTACCCCAGACACCACTAAACTACTTGTGCACTCCCTGATTATCTCACGCCTTGACTACTGCAACTCCCTCCTCACCGGCCTACCCCAGTGCAGGCTCTCCCCGCTTCAGACCATCCTGAACTCAGCAGCTAGACTCATCCACCTCAACAACCGCTCCACCTCTGCCACCCCCCTCTGCCTATCCCTCCACTGGCTCCCTATCGCCCAACGCATCAAATTCAAACTACTCACTCTGACCTACAAAGCCGTTCACAACACTGCCCCTAACTACATAACCAACCTGATTCCCAAGTACCACCCTACCCGTACCCTTCGCTCTTCACAGGACCTCCTTCTATCTTGCTCCCTGGTCTCCTCCTCACACGCACGTCTGCAAGACTTCTCCAGGTCCTCCCCCATCCTCTGGAACTCACTACCCCAATCCATCAGACTGTCACCTTCCCTCCTCACCTTCAGGCGCTCCCTGAAAACCCACCTCTTCAGGGAAGCCTACCCCACCCTCACCTAACTGCTGCTCTCCTTCATTCCTCCTACCACTCCATCCCCCACAGCCACTTCCTTCTGTACCACTACCCCTCCCTCCTAGATTGTAAGCTCGAAAGAATAGGGCCCTCTTACCCCTCGTGTGCTGTTTATAGTTGCTGTAATGTTTCATGTATTGTCCCCCCCAGTATTGTACAGCGCTGAGCAAACCCTTTGGCGCTATATAAACTCGATGTAATGTAATAAGGGGTACAGGGTGTGAATGTCCTAGTATTGTGTATTGTCCTTTGTTCTCGGCCATGTGGCTGTCCATTGTCCTTTGCCATGTGCTGTAGCCCTTCCCATTGATGGGGCAGGCTGATGATGTACTTCCTGTAGCCCTTCCCACTGATGGGGCGGGCTGATGATGTGTTTCCTATTCCTGATTGTGTTTTTCCGCCCTGTGTACATAACTTGTGTTTTGTGTAAAAATAAAGGAGTTGACTTCCTGTTTTAAGAAAAGTCAGGTGCTATTTCCTGAGGGATTTCAAGGGCGTGGTGCGTGGATGGTGTTTGGACAGGGAAGCTGCGGTATAACGGAAAATACAAAAGTGTGGACTGGGGTCCAGTTCCATTACAAGGCCCCCTGATCCCTTTTGTATTCATTTGTATTGTGATTGTATGGTCTACCCTCATGTGGTAAAGCCACAGGATGCAGCACATGCAGAGAGCACACAATGTTTTCAGCTTATTGGATTTCTAACAGAATCAACAACAGGTATAAATGAAAGTGGTAGTAAACTTGACTCCGAAAATGAAAAACTTACCTTAGAATGAAGCCCTCCAGCGGCTGAGCCGCGATGACATCACTCCTGTGCATGGGAGTCTTGGCCCTGGCACAGAGCTGTGAAGGAACGGCACGCGTATGCTGTTCCTTCAGAGCGCATGTACCGAAGACGTCACCAGCTGCAGGGACACGTTTACGAGGGACACGTTTATTCCTTGTACCTACAGGTACGCTTTATTAAAAGGTAGGTACAAGTGACCAGAAGGAGTTTACTTCCACTTTAAATAAACTATTAATAATAAATTATTATACAACATATATTAAAAAACGCATTTAATACTGAAAGGGATTGAAAAAAAAAAAAGTTCATTGTTAGGGTTTATATAGACAAGCATCAGAGACTCAGATTTAAAAAATAGTTTGCAGATATATTTTAACTATTTTAGAAAACAGGACAATCAAAAAACGTCAACAGAGTCACCTCTTAGGGGAGAGCCACATTTATTGATAATTTAAATCTTAGAAAAATAGTTACATCCCAAAATTCTATCATTTATTGCCTTCATGTCCACAAAGTAAATACAGTCTTATTACTAACATGCCATTTGTTCACGCGCCTCATACCTGTATCTGACCATTTCAGGTCTCTGTCTGGTGATTAGGACAATGATTTTCTTTCAAGCGTTAGATAATTTATTCAATGTATAATTGGGGAATTAGACCACCATAATCTGATACATTAGCTTTGGGTGGATTCCAGTTGGATGAATCACCCAACCTCAAATGTGTTTTGGGAGGTTTGGTATGAAGTTTTCTGCACCCCAACTGATGTGAAGTTTAGAGGGAAGATCATTCTTTATTTTTATTTTATGATTCCAACAACATGAAGCTAATGCTAAGCCTCCTGCAGCTGGGAGGCCAGACAGAGCCAATGGAATTTCTGAGAAAAAGCATTTAGGGGATATTCACATTACAGAGAATGTTAATGCAACAACATATTACAGAGCATTACGGCCCACTGCCCTAAGACAGCCCATTCATTCTGAAAGTACTGACAGAGCAGCTTGACTCTACAAACATTGGGCATGCACCTTGCCATGAGCATTGTGATGGGCTGCAGTGCATAGTGCTCTACTGTGCAGAGTGTTGGAGCGTCATTCAAAACAAATGGCACCACAAAGCACTGCGATGCGTGTGCTGCACTACACAATCAGTTGATATTTATGGCTTTTATGTGCAATATACGTAATTAAAAATACCATTTCTCTCTTTTAAGCTACATTAAAATAATTTTAAAAAAAACACACAACATACGGACATTTTCCATTCAGATTCAAGTCATCAATGATCTCTTCTCAGATTCCTCTAGAATAGTCTGAGTGCACTCATTTACAACATGCCTGCTATGGTATTATAACATCAGAGGGTCCATAACATGGGGGGGGGTTTGGAATATAAAGGCTTTTTCAGATATGTGATGAACAGTGTTAGGGGTCTGTGTAGATGGCTTTTGTTCTCTCCAGTATACTATGGGTATGCAAAACCTGCTTGAAGCAGGAAAGGAGGTCGCCTGCAGATCACATGCACCGGTCAGTGAATTCTAGATGATCTCATGTGTCTCAAACTAATGCCATCAACACAAGTCTTTGGCCCGATGGCACAGGCCCTAAGGCAGACACAGCTCAGTGCTCTGCATTTTCTGACAAGCTTCATTCATCTCCATGTCTGGAGGTCTCATATACATACAATGAAAAGATCTGTTAATTCTGTATATTGGTCAGCAATGGACTCTGAATTAATGGAAAGGAAATGCCAATGTTGTCTGACCTTTGCTGTGTGTAGATGACACCACCATTCATTGCAAAGATGGCTGAAGCCTCTCAGAAACATTCTGACATACATGTTCAGGGCAGCGGGAGAGATGTGTCTATCTGACATAACGTGTCATCATCCATCTGAAGATGCCTAGCAATGAATTCCAGAATACGACAGTGGTGTCCATGATGGAATGAGATGGTAAATGTAGGTATGGTATAATGTCTTTTTTTACAAATCATAAACAAATCAAACTATAAACTATCAATTACAAGTATAATAAAACCAACAAAATTGAAAACCTTCACCTTATTGCAAATATGTAAAAGTTATTAAAAAATGCAATGCTAAAAAGCAGAATTATGTTGTATAATATGATAATTGCTATATAAATCCTATTCCTACAGAAAACCTGTCATAGAATATGGCACACTGTGTTTATTATCTCATTAGCAATGTATCAGGATATCAATGCTCTTCTGACTAATGTACAGAGAATCTGTCCCCCAAAATCAAAGGAAAGGCTGCTCCCTATACATGGCTGGTAATAAACGGAACCCGTGAGGATGGAAATATGAGAGCCACCACTGTGAATCAGTTTTTAGGAGTGCAAGTTCTGGGGCTGTCATCTTGGTCCTTGAATTACTATCATCCTGGTCCTTGAATCCACTACACAGGATTCCCTGACCTGAAACGAGCACACAGAAGGGAGTTCTGACAGCATGCCTGTTCCAGATCACTGACTCATGATGTACTTTGTCTTTGGCCCGATGGCACAGGCCCTAAGGCAGACACAGCTCAGTGCTCTGCATTTTCTGACAAGCTTCATTCATCTCCATGTCTGGAGGTCTCATATACATACAATGAAAAGATCTGTTAATTCTGTATATTGGTCAGCAATGGACTCTGAATTAATGGAAAGGAAATGCCAATGTTGTCTGACCTTTGCTGTGTGTAGATGACACCACCATTCATTGCAAAGATGGCTGAAGCCTCTCAGAAACATTCTGACATACATGTTCAGGGCAGCGGGAGAGATGTGTCTATCTGACATAACGTGTCATCATCCATCTGAAGATGCCTAGCAATGAATTCCAGAATACGACAGTGGTGTCCATGATGGAATGAGATGGTAAATGTAGGTATGGTATAATGTCTTTTTTTACAAATCATAAACAAATCAAACTATAAACTATCAATTACAAGTATAATAAAACCAACAAAATTGAAAACCTTCACCTTATTGCAAATATGTAAAAGTTATTAAAAAATGCAATGCTAAAAAGCAGAATTATGTTGTATAATATGATAATTGCTATATAAATCCTATTCCTACAGAAAACCTGTCATAGAATATGGCACACTGTGTTTATTATCTCATTAGCAATGTATCAGGATATCAATGCTCTTCTGACTAATGTACAGAGAATCTGTCCCCCAAAATCAAAGGAAAGGCTGCTCCCTATACATGGCTGGTAATAAACGGAACCCGTGAGGATGGAAATATGAGAGCCACCACTGTGAATCAGTTTTTAGGAGTGCAAGTTCTGGGGCTGTCATCTTGGTCCTTGAATTACTATCATCCTGGTCCTTGAATCCACTACACAGGATTCCCTGACCTGAAACGAGCACACAGAAGGGAGTTCTGACAGCATGCCTGTTCCAGATCACTGACTCATGATGTACCCAAGTCAAAAAGCAGGTCAGCAATGGCATCTCCCATGAATCTATCCTCATGGGTTTACTGTACAGTACATACATGTACAGGGGTCCAATGTGTGCTCCCCATCATCACTCAGATAATATATAGCAGTGGAGTACGGAATAAGATGATGGTACTATCAGGGATGTTGAATTTCTATAGCCGATGCCCGGGACATGCATTTTCGGGCTCTGGGCAAGTAGTATTTTTTTTCACACTTAGCTCTACTGCAGGCAAGCAGCAGGGTTTAGAGCCACCCTCATGTTGCCTTCTGCGGGCCGTCCCCATCGACTAGCCGGCACTTCCGCCAGCTGATCATAGAGGAGGCAGTGGCAGAACCCATTGCGGAGCATGCCAGGGAAAGATCAGTACCTTCTCCCCCAGCAGAGATCAGGCGGCTCCCCAGTGTCACACTTATCCCTGACCCCCGAGGTGGAGCCTGCTACAAGGCTCGCAGTGATTGGGTGGGACTTGAGGGGGTGTGGCAGGACTCAGAGGTGATCACACCTTTCCACAAATGTGCTGTTGTGAAAGAAGGCTGCAGGACTGGTATGTGTGCTGTGTAGCTGCTGAGTGGAGAGACCAAGTGGAGGAACTACCAGGGTCTCAAAGGTCACACTTGTGACCTGGCTTTGGTGTTCCGCCACCATGGGAGGGCCACAAGATGACAGGAAAGGGGCCCGCTGAGGGACCATAATAAAGGGCCTTAGGATGTGGGAATGGACATTAAAAAAATGCAACCCCCACTAATCTATTCTCTAGGGCCTCTGCTTTAAAAATATATAATGTTTGGGGATTTTAAGACATCGTCTAGCAAAGAATAAAAACCATTAAACGTTTTCTTGCCATTAAGCCCCTTTCGTTTTTAAAAGCACCTCTGCTTAATAACAGCAACCCTTCATAATTTCCATCCTGGAAAAAAAAAAAATAAAAAAAATGTTTATCGTGACAAGTAGACTGGGACCCCGATTTAGTCCTTGGACAAGTAGTATTTAAAAAAAATTTCCACACCCCTGTACTTACACAGCCCTGATCCAATCAGTTAAATCTATTAATGAGTATTTATGATACCACAGTCCTTTATAGGGGTCACATGGTCAGCCATGATGATTTGATCAATATTGGAAAATCCTTCTCTCAATCTTCATACAATCGGTGTACCACCATGATTTTACATTCAAATTTATGCCATTCACAAAACAATGGATTAGAATACATGACAGGTTCTCTTTAAATTATATAGCATCTGATGTATTGATAAAAGCAGACAGAAGCAAGTAAAATAGGCCAAATCTGAATGAAGAACAGTTGTATCTCCTCTTCCCCCTGTGATGTCCTCACTTAATGCTCCATCGTGCACTCTCAGGCTTTCGGGTTGTTGGAGGAGTCAGAATTGGTATCTGAAGCTGTAAAAGAAAGTGTAGAAATGCATTGTGTATGAGGACCACGGTGAATGAGGAGTAACATGCAATGATTCCACTATATAAAGTACAGAGAGAACATCCTCCTGACACTCTGCTTTCCAGTATACAGAGGAATCTGTACAGACAGCCAATAATTGGGAGCTCCTCAGTTACTTCTATTTGTATCATATAATGTCGGCTCTGATAATAACGTTCCTTGTGTCATAGGAGAGGATGATCTGCAGGACGTCTCATCTCCTCACATCTCCTACACACACCGCACACTACAATCACACAGGAACAGGACATGATGGATACTTACTATTGGTGGTCTTGTAGCCTCGTCCCTTCTCTGCAATGTATAAAATTGTGTTAGAGGCAGGAAAATACAACAAACATTATCTCACAATCTGTCATAGAAAATATCCAAACTTTCACAATGTTGTGTCTGGGGGTCACATACATGGGACATGAACCATCAGAAAAGGCCTACACACGCTAAACAGGGACGGCTATGCAAAAAAACAATAGTAGAATTTTTTTTTTTTTTAACTCATTGATGAACTGATTGCAAATTTTGTAAATGACACTATGGGGGAGATTTACTAAAACTGGAGATCTGGTGAAGCTCTGCATATAAACCAATCAGCGTCCAGGTTTTATTGTCAAAGCTTAATTGAACAAGCTGAAATTAGAGGCTGATTGGCTCCCATTCAGAGCTGCACCAGTTTCTGAGTGCTCCAGTTTTAGTACATCTCCCCCTATTGGTGCTCATAAGACATTAAAAGGACTCGGTCATAAGAGAATAATGGAGGCTGCCATTGCTGAAATCATCTTTTGCAAATGCTCCTTTGTTGTCATGCTGATGCTTTGGCCTCAATGTTGTTTGAGCTGCTGAACCAAAACAGGTATTGAGTTATGGAATCTGATGCTTTTCTGACCTTTATTTACAGCATGCTTGTTCCAGGTCTGTGATGCAAAAGTACTAAAAACCCAACTTCCCCCTGGATGACCCCCCCACCCCTTGAGGCCCCCCTGTATTTCATACTTTACTTTATACTTACCTTTTTCATAAGGGGTTCAGGCTGGTCACATGACATGCAGGATCCTCTTCCTCTTTGAATCTTTAACAGGACATGATGACGTCAGAGCATCTCCCTGCACCAACAAACTGGGAGTACAGACCACCATAGTGATGCCCCCTCAAAAGCAGGTCCATGACACCCCGCATTCACAGCATGTTCTCAGTCTCCCTGGATGAATGACTGTAGGTGTAATTATACCTGGAACACTGAGGGCCTCTTCTGGCAGAGAAGAAGTATTGTGGGGGACAGTACTGAGGAGGGAGTAAGTACTGAACCCAGAATTGTTTTTTGAACCCCTTCCATACTTCTCACTTTAAGGAATCAACTTCTTTTGAAGTCAAATCCTAAATAAATTGTAAAGTGCCACACCCCTGTATTGTACATTTCTAGTAGTGTATTAGGAAATATGGGTTTTTGAGGCGCAACTATTAAAAAAAAAATACTTTATTTATTTATTGCATCAATACTAAACGGGCATCTCCTGAAGGAGTGGAGGATTGCATGAAACGCATTGGGATACAAAAGACCCTGATATCTGTACATTTTATAACCTGTTTTGGTGAAAGCGATGAATGAGATTACATTATGGAGTGATTTTATGAAATATTGTATGTTATATTAGCAGATTTTATATTTAATTGAATAAATAAAGTATATTTTTAATAGTTGTGCCTCAAGATCCCATCTTTCACAATACACTACTAGAAATGATATTGCAGTCCATTCCTTTATACGGTGACAGAAAGTAACATCTGAGAAGAAGATTAAACTGTCACTTACTTTTGTACAAATAGATTCCAACACCGAGAGCGACTGCGATCACAACAACACCACAGGCAATGCCAATAATCACAGCAAGTGGGAGGCCATTGTCAGGTTCTGAAAGAGAGAGACACATGAGATGGAGGGAACAGTGAGAATCTTACAAGTGAGAAGTTCAGGTAAAGATCTTTTATAATAGGAGACATTTCATAGTTGGACCTCATGCACATGGATGGGGAGAGGCGGAATATATGCCCAGTGTAGAATTCTGTGTGTTTTCTCACACCTGGGGGGCCGCAGGTTCCATGTACAGCCTGCTATAAATTGAATGGCTGTATGTGGCTGTATTCTTGTAAATGCTTCTGTGCATTCCTGCATGTACATATGACATGATCACCGTACACCAAATCTCGTGTCCCCTCACCCATTACATGCACACGTGTGGGGGGTAAATGCCGATGCTCAGAAGCTCTCGTGGTTACAAGTGTAAGGCTGCATACAGCCAACCACTAGAATGGCGGGCTGTACATAAAACCTGAGGCTTCCAGAGCAAGAGGATGTCACCAGCACCCCATGGATCCCCAGAATGGGTCCAACGCTTTATTCAGCAATCACATCATTACAGTAGAAGCCTCTCAGGACCTCTTCATCAGGAATGTGACCGGAGGCCTCCAGGGTGCGGGAAAAGTCCCGGAATGTTACGCTGGGATTGTCTTTATCTGTCCAACTGAAATCAGCCGACAAATTGTGTGCAAAGGTGAGTGCAGTTACATCATCTGACAGTAAGGCCTTGTCTACACTTGTGGTTGGAGTTTGCGGTTTGGCAGCGTTTTTATCACCCTACAACTGCTCCCACTAAAGCTGCCATAGCAGTGAGTGGGGTGTTCATGCCACAGCCATGATCCTTTGCCTTGTGATGTAGAAAAATATGATCCCCACTTGGGACCATGTGCAGGGCTTTAGAGGTAAAAACACGCTAAAAAGGAGCAGCATAATGCTTCCTCACCCCCTGTCAAATGCCCTTTGAAGAGTGATCCACTGCAGATCGCTCCTCAGAGGGCACGGAAGGTGTAAACAAGCCCTAAACCAGTTACCACCCCAAATCTTATTTATCAGCCACGTTGCTCATGTAAAACATGTATCATCTGTTTCCAGGTATCAATCCCCGGCTGTTGTCATTGGCCAGGCTGCGATGATGTCATTGGCCAGGCTGCGATGATGTCACTCCCACGTATGTGCAGGAGGTCAGTGATCTCCATACTGCTGAAATGACACCCTGAGCTGTGCGTACGCAGCCCAATGTACAGCGCAGACAGACAGGTAAGCAGCCTAATGCAGGAGACACAGTGGGGTTGACTTACTGAAGGCAAACAGACTGTTCACTTTACAAGTGTGATTGGACTCTACGAGGACATTTACTTCCAGCAGAACTGCACTGTATCTGAGCTCCACAAACCAAACGCACCATTTACTTCATTTTTAATATGTAAAGCAAACCCCCCCATCCACCCATCCATGTCTCCATGATATATGTCGCTGATAAATCACTTACAAAAACACTCCCCTAGCATTTCTGGCCGTGGCCAATTTGAGTAAGGGCAGATGATTCATGTAGCATTTATTTTCTGGAATCCATCTGCTCTTAGCTCAGGCATACAAGCAGGAGGGTGTGCTTGGCTGAGAAAACCCCTCCTTCCCTCCTGAATACTCCTGGGATGTATCACATAATTTGCCTAGGCATGGAAACTAGGAAGTAACTAAAGAAATGGAAAAAACTGTTTAAAACAAGTAAATCTGATCTACTTTCCTACCTAGTTACTAATGATAGCGGCAGAAGGATTAATAATAGTCCATGTGGATTGAGAGAGTGAAGTTCCACCTTAAGAGCTATAAACGAATATCCAATCACATGCAAGAAAAATAAAAAAAAAAACAGCATTTTTGCTTGCACATGATTGGACGACGGAAGTCATTTCATTTATGGAGCTCTGGAGCAAATTCCCTTGCAAAGTGCAACTGAAAGTAAACTGTCTATTTGGCTTTAGTAAATCAGCCCCAGTATGTCTCTTCTGCATTAAACATCCTGCCTGCGTGCAATTATTTTTCCCACACTAAAGTTACACTTAAACTCCTTTCTCCTCTCGGTGGCCGGGGGGGGGGGGGGGGGGGCGGGGGATACTGGCTGCACTTCTCCTGTACACAGGACTGTAGCCTCACCTTGCCTTAATCACAGGGATTGGTCCGTGACTCTCTCATGTTCTTAGGTAACATAACATTTCAAAATGTAGATAAAATAAACTGCATTTTTGCTTGTAGATGATTGGATGATGGACGTCAGCTGAGCTTCCCCTCATTTACTAAGCTCTGGAGCAACTGCTCCTGCAAAGTGCACAGTCTATTTGCCTTTAGTAAATCAAACCCAACTGTCTATCAGTGTAATCAGCACTTTTCAAAACTGAGTACATGGTCAAAGAATCCTATATATTGTATACCAGAGGCGTAGCTATGGGGGTGTGGACCGCACCTAGGTGACACCCGCCAGAGGGGTGACACCAGGATGGTCAGCAATCTGTAAAAAGTATGTCAGTTCCAAAGCCGACTGGGCTGGAAAATTTTTGTCAGGCCTGGTGCATGCTCAGTGAGGTCATGTTCTAAACGAACGGCCACAGCATAGCATGACAGTATCCCGGCACTTGGGTGATGTCTGCTGTCAGTAGAGGGGCCGACATCCCACAGAACAGAGCTGGCTCAGCTGGAGTCTCTGCTAACTCACCTCCACGAATCTCTCTACTCTGCACCGGACCCTTCACAGCAAGGAGCAGCCAGAACCAGCGATGTCCCCATCACACAGTGAGTGTTGTTCTGGAGGGGGACCCCAGCCTCTGCCCTCTCCATAGAGAGGAGTGCCGGGACACATTACATTGTCAGGGGGAGGGGATCGGGGAACAAGTGCACATCTGAAGAGCCGCCTCATGGATGGATGAGCCTAGGCAACCAGAACTGTGTACAGTGTGCTTCCATGTCAGTCACTTTCTCTACCTCCCCCTTCCCTAACCTGCCCCCCTGGAATGCTCTGTGCCTGTGCTGAAAGAACTATAGCCATCTGTCAGGGGAGGTAAGGGGACCAGGAACCCGTCTTCAGGAGGGGGAGGGCGGTTGTACATGTCTACTGCCTGTGTGTGTGCTACACTGAGACAACACATGCTGAGGGACCGCTCACCCACTGTATACACAGAATACCTGATAGAGAGACAGTCCCTCTCCTTCACCCACTACAGTGTATGGAATCACCCATGTCCCTGATTAATGAGAAGAATGGACCCCTTCCCTGCACCATCCATGACTGCTGGAGACTCCAATGCCATTCTGAGCACAGCTATGGCCACAATCTCCTGCACCAAGTCTGCAGTCTCTGACCGTCTCCTGTAGTAGCTTTTGCAGTCTCTGACCGTCTCCTGTAGTAGCTTTTGCAGTCCTCTGACCGTCTCTTGTAGTACGCCTGCAGTCCTCTGACCGTCTCTTGTAGTACGTCTGCAGTCTCTGACCGTCTCCTGTAATAGGTCTGCAGTCCCTGACCGTCTCCTGTAGTACGTTTGCAGTCTCTGACCGTCTCCTGCAGTACCGTCTGCAGTCCCTGACCGTCTCCTGTAGTACGTCTGCAGTCCCTGACCGTCTCCTGTAGTACGTCTGCAGTCTCTGACCGTCTCCTGTAGTACGTCTGCAGTCTCTGACCGTCTCCTGTAGTACGTCTGCAGTCTCTGACCGTCCCCTGTAGTACGTCTGCAGTCTCTGACCGTATCCTGTAGTCTGACCATCTCTTGTATCATGTCCACAGGAGGGGGGGGATAGAATAACACCATGCTGTACTGCACCAGGTGACACCAACCCTAGTGACACCACTGTGTATAACAGTTCTAGTGATGCCCAGTACAGAGCACATATATCAGGAGTCAGGAATAAATACACATTACATGGATATTTTAATATTTTTAAAAGGACCTATTACAAAAAAAAAAAAAAAAAAAAAAAAAAACATTTTAACATCTTTACAATCAAAAGGCAGACTTCATGTGCATTCATGATTAGCTTTTTAATTAAAATATCTTCTACTCACCGTATTTCTTAGTAAGGTCAACCTCCAGGCTGCTGTGGTCCACATGACAGGAGTAAGTCTCTGCATCCTTGGTTGCACTTCCACACTGACTCTGATCTGATAGGTGCCATCAGGATGGGGGAGAATTGGAGTCATTTCATCTGAAGGAATATGGTCCTCCCCATTCCTCATCCACTTCACATCCACAGTCGGGGGTGAAACCCGTACACCAGGCAATGAAGTCTGGTCACATCATCCGACTGACGGCGGCCCCACCACCTTCATCTCTGGACGCACTGAGATGGAAAAACAGAGAGAATACATAAAGTCACTGATTGTAAACAGATATAAGAGGATCATACACATACAGAGGCAGAAAATGTGACATTATTTGTCAGAATCTTGGTGAACAATGACTTGTGAATGATTGATTGTGCAATCTGGCAGATCAATGTTACTCCAAAGATCTTATTCTGGAAGCTGGACTCCAGTAAAGTATACACAGGTGAAGATCATATCCAGGGAAATGTTTTACCTGCTTAACAATTTGTCTCTCTCCAATCCAGTCCTGAGATTACACAACCCCCCCCCCCCCCCCCCCTCTGGCAGATAAGGGACCAGATACTTTTCTGCTTTAGGTAAGTAACACTTCGAGGTCTCATTCCCACCCCCAACCTGAGACTGGAAAGTGAAAGGATGAGAGCCAACTGATGAGCTTCATCTCTATCACAATATCATGTTAAAAGGATCAGTTCACCTTACCTAACATGTTACAATCTGACCGCCCCCCCCCCCCCCCCCATCCCTGCTGTGACAGCTAGTGGGAGATCTTCTCCCCACTTTTTGCCTGAAAAAAAATAATGTGCATTTACTATCTGAGCTCTGCATCAAACGGCTGATGCCAAGTTAAACTAAGGTACTTGCACTGCTTATGTTTAAAAAATACATTTTATGTTGTAATTATTATATTATTATTAGAGCCAACAGTTTGCGCAGCGCTGTAATTATGAATACAGACCGGCACTGATCCATTTCTAGCATTCAGCTTTAGGAAATACATATGCCTTTCCCACACAGGATAAAGCAACAGGTTCACCTGAAGCCCAACTCCAGACAACTACAACATGATCCTGTGCAGAGGAGCTGTGCCAGCACTACAAGGGTTAGTCCATCATTTAGGTCTAGAGGAACAATAACAGAAGATTTACTTACCCGATCCTCAATTCCTCCCGGCTGCTAAACGGCTCCATGCAGCATCTTCTCTCCCACACGTTAGGGGTCTCAGGTCCTGAAGTCATCCAGACAAAGAAGGGTCCATAGCCTTGGATGTCACAACGCCGACGTAGAGTCCACCGCCAGAGGGGGGGGCATCATCTTCCAGGGCAACAGAGGATCAGGTTAGGTACACTCGATGGTGTACCTAAATCCACTATTAATCAGCTTCAATATGTACAAAATTGTGCAGCCAGAATCCTGACTAGATCTGGTACAAGTGACCATATCACCCCTATCCTGGAGTCCTTGTACTGGTTACCTGTCAGGTTTCACATTGACTTTAAGATCCTCTTGCTCACCTATAAGGCTCTTCATGTCTTGGCACCCCATTATCTGTCTTTTATCAACTTACTCCCCCCACCCTGTAAATTCTGGTCTTCTGTGTATCCCCCCTACTCACCTACACTGGATGGGAGACAGAGCCTCCTCCTGATATGCTCCAAAACTCTGGAATTCACTTCCAAGGAACATCAGAGAGTCGTCTTCTCTAACAAATCTAAAACCTTTTTTCTTTAGACAATCTTTCCCTCAATGGTCCCTTTTTTCCTTTGTTTTATCCTGTGTATTTCTTGTGTTTTCTGTGTAAAGCGCTTTGGGAAGAAACCTTTAAAAGTCGCTACATAAAATAAAGTTTATTATTATTATAAAAGTAAAATGGTTTCTCCTCCCCAAACAAAACCAGCAAGTCACCCTAGCAGTAGACGCAGCCACACTGCAGGAGATCACATCAAATATTCCTGGAGTCGGGTTTTACCTTCCGCACCCCTCAGCCGCCCCAACCTTCTCCCCGGGGAGCAGTAGATGTTGGTTGGTAAAATCCAATCCACCTGATTGTTCTCCATGAAGGAAACGGCTCACCCAGGGAAGTCCAACCTGATTACAAGGTGTCCATAGACATTAATCTCTTCAATCAGCCAAATCTGTCTGCACTGGGTGCCGATTACTTTATGTTGATGAACATCTTATACAAATCAGCAGAGAGAGAAATATTGAGGCTGTTATTGCTGAACTCACATAAAAATGCATGTTCCCTGGCTGTCATGCTGCTCATATGTTCTAATATGTCCTGAGTTGTTGGCCCAGAACAAGTATGTAGATCAGTTCTATGTTCATTCTTGCTTCACTTGCTGCATGCTTCTTCTGAGCCAACGAATCGGAAAGTATTACATAAAAAAAACATTTTTGGATAGAGGTCAGCAATGTCAGCCATAATAATTCTCTTTCTATAGGTTTTGAGGTTGGCCATACATGGTAGGATGAGATTGTACAGACTTCTCCTTTAGAGGTCATTAACCAGACATGAACACTAAATACTTACCGCATGTGGGACCATTTCCCCTTTGTACCCCATAGAGAGCCCAATGCAGCCCCATCTCTGTGGAATCATGATTGCCGGGTGGGATTGTAGCACTGCTCCCCAGAAATCACCTGTATTATACATCAACCCCTATCCATGTATATAGAGGGTAAAGGCAAATGTAACATGTAGTGCAGATCCGGGACTGGTCTGGCTGTTTGGTCCCGGGTTCCATTCCCTGATAGGCACCCAGCAGCCAGGCACACGGTATTTCACAGTCACTCCAGACAATGACCCGGCCATGAATGTCTTGTTTGTGGTTTTATTTTATGGTATGAACTGTGATAGGGTGAGGGTGAGCCTAGGGATACTCCAATCAACTTCAGAGCTTGCAGCAGAGGACACGGATGCTGAACTAGTACTTCAGGGTGAAGCGCCCCCTTTAAAGTGAAGGTAAACTGGTCCTAAACAGGGACTCCTCAACAGATGGCAGAGTCCTGAGTGTACTGCAGAGGAAAGAAACTCCCAAATGAGGCCAAAGAAAGTCTGTAAGTCCAGAAGCCCGGAACTCACTGGGATGGATTTACTAAATGTACATATACTGCACACTGCAAGTTCAGGTGTTCCAGAGCTTAGTAAATGGGGGGGGGGGGGGGCTTCACTTTGCAGAGAACACCCAATCACATGCAAGGAAAATAGAACAAAATGCAGTTTTGCTTGCACATGATTGGATGATAGAAATCAGCAGAGCTTCCCCTCAGATCTAGAGAAACTGCACTTTCAGTGCACAGTATATGTGTCCTTAGCAACACCCCCCCCCCCCCGACCCCCCATGTCCTGAATACTGTGTAGCCACCTGCAGTTTCTAAACTCTGCAAATTTTCAGGTGAACAGGCCAGAGGTCCCCCAACCAAACAGAAGCCGGGACCCCAAAAGGATTCTTACAGCTGCAGATAGATCTCCCAGGGATGCCACAGCCCTCAGGTTGAGTCTTCCTCCCCCAGGAACAAGACAGCTCTGCTCTGGGCTCCAGCCTATTTATACCCCTCGCAGCCCCCTGCTGGTCATTGACCATCCTGACCAGGGATTGGTCAGAGAGGAATTAATATGCAGGACAGGAACTGTGTTCTTCCACCCTCTATGTCTCATAACACCCTGGGATACAGGGGAAGTAACCAAGCCTTCACCAAAACCCAGAACAGACTTCACCAAACAATTGTTGCTCTTCCTGACTACAGGGAGGCCAAAAATACATTTACACAGCAGTAGCCTACTGGGGGGCTACAAACATATAGTCCCAATTTTTCATATGTCAGGTGTTAAGGGTTCATGTACACTGCAGCTGATAAACTCACGTTCAGGAGCTTTTCTGCGTTTTTTTCAGCAGCCCCTGAACCCTCCCTAATGTGTTCCTATGTGTCCATGTACACTATGTCGTTTACAGGCAGTTGAGTTTACAGTCGTTTTTTTGAACACAGCAAACTTGTGTTCAGGAGTAGATTTTATCAGCATATCAAACGCGTGTAAACGCGTCTAACCGCATTTATAAGTGGTTTTTGACTGGTCCATGTCCAGACCACAATTCACTAAGCAGTATCTTACCACATCTGAGTATGGGGTAGGATACCGTATAGCATCTTTTTTAACCGCTTCCCGCCCGCCATTAAGTAATATGATGGATGCAAGGCGGTTCTCTTGCTCTGGGAGGACGTCATATGACATCCTCCCATTCTAACAGCGCATGCACGGCTCCAGGAGCGCGCTGCGATCGGCGGTGCGCTGTGTCCCTCAGACACAGCGGATCACCGATCCATGGAAAAGAGCCGAAGAGGTCGGCTCGGTCATGTGATCAGCTGTGTCCAATCACAGCTGATCACATGTAAACAGGGAAATGACGGTTATGGGCATTTCTCTCCTCACGAGCTGTCACGCTAACAGCTCGAGAGGAGAGGAGAGCCGGTAATTGGCATTACTCAGAGGGGACATGTGCCCTGATCATTAAAGCACTGATGATCAGTGTGCCCTGATGATCAGTGTAGCCCCAGCAGTGCCACATGTCAGTGTCCATCAGTTCCAGCTGTCAATGCTCATCAGTGCCACGTGCCAGTGCCCATCAGTGCCACATCAATGTCACATATCAGTGCCTACCAGCGCACATCAATGCCACATATCAGTGCCCATCTGAGCTGCCTTTCAGTGTCACCCATCAGTGCCAGTTAGTGCCACTTATCAATGCCAATTAGTGCCGCCTATCAGTGCCAGTCAATGCCGCCTATCAGTGCCAGTCAATGCTGCCTATCAGTGCCAGTCAGTGACACCTAACAGTGCCAGTCAGTGACACCTAACAGTGCCAGTCAGTGACACCTAACAGTGCCATATATCAGTGCTGCCTGTCAGTGCCCATCAGTGATGCCTGTCAATGCCCATCAGTGCAGCCCATCAGTGTCCATCACTGCAGCCTTATTAGCGCACATCAGCGAAGGAGAAAAATCACGTATTTACAAAAATAACAAAAACTAAGAAAAAACTTTTTTTTTTTTTTTTTCAAAATTTTCTGTGGTTTTTGGTTTGTTTAAGAAAAAATAAAAACCCTGAGGTGATTAAATACCACCAAAATAAAGCTCTATCACAAAACAATGATAGAAATTTCATATGGGTACAGTGTTGCATGACTGCGCAATTGTCAAAGTGCAACAGCACTGAAAGCTGGAAATTGGCCTGGGCAGGAAGGGGGTATAAGTGCCCAGTAGGCTAGTGGTTAAAAAACCTATTTGAATCCACTAAAAAAGGCTACTAAAATACCACATGATTTTATCAAGTCATGCGGAATTTTAATAGTGAAAAGCGTGCATCCTGTTTCAGCTGTCAGCGGGATTCCACTGACAGCTGAATATAAAGAATTGCTGCTCTCCTCCTGGGTAAATGCATCTTTCTCCTACCTCCACTCTTAACCCAAAAACGCATTGACTCCTGCTGCTCTCCTCCTGGGTAATTGCATCTTTCTCCTACCTCCACGCAATTATAAAATAATTTAAAAAACAGCGTGGGGTTCCCCATACCGAACCATACCAGGCCACTTGTCTCAACATGGGGGGGGGGGGTGCTTTGGAGCAGGGGGAGCCCCGTGTTGATGGGGACATGGGACTCTTCCCCACAACCCTGGACAGTGGTTGTAGGGGTCTGCGAGCGGGGGGGCTTATCGGAATTTGGAAACCCCCTTTAGCAAAGGGGTCCCCAGATCACGCCCCCCACGTGAATGAGTATGGGGTACATGGTACCGCTACCCATTCACAAAAAAAATGGGGGACGTTAATTTATTAAAGGACTTGTCAAAGAATGACTCCTGTCTTTTTCACACTACAGCATGTACCCCATACTCAGTCACATGGGGGGGGGGGGGGGGGAGGCGGGATTTGGGGGCAAGAAGCCCTTGTCCCCATCATGGGGACAAGGTGCTTTGGGGGGGGGGGGAGCTCCCCCTACCCCAAAGCGCCCCCCATGTTGAGGGCATGTGGCCTGGTATGGTTTAGGAGGGCCTCCCCCCCCTTTCCTGACCTTCATGCTTGGATAAGGGTCTGGTATGGATTCTGGGGGGAACTCCATGCCATTTTTTTTTTTAACTTTGGCGTGGGGTGTTCCCTCAAGATCGATACCGGACCCGAAGGGCTTGGTATGGATGGGAGGGGGGGACCCCATGCCGTTTTGTATTTTTTAATTGCTAGCATTTCTCTCTTTTACATTCAGCTGTCAGTGGGAATCCCGCAGACAGCTGAAACATTAATGCATGGTTTTCACTAATAAAATACCGCATGACTTGATAAAATAACCCTTGCTGTATTTTAGTAACCTTTTTTAGTGAATTTACCATTTTTCAGCGCATTCAGGTAGGTCTCCTGAGGTTATCTTTTAAGAAGCTTCTAAACGCAAATGTGCATAAACGCGGCTAAACACGTTATGCAAACGCAGCTAAACTAATGTTTTTTAACCTACGTTTTCCAGCAGTCAGTTTCCATCATTCAGAAGAGTTTTCCAAACGCCCCGTGTACATGAGCCCTTATGAAAATAACAACAGGTGCACTAGATGGGCAACAATGAGATGACCCCCAAAACAGGAATGGTTTTACAGGTGGAGGCTACTGACATTTTTTCCCTACTCATCTTTTCTGACTTTTTCACTAGTTTTGCATTTGGCTGGGGTCAGTGTCACTACTGGTAGCATGAG
This sequence comes from Staurois parvus, assembly GCF_062004578.1. Lineage (NCBI taxonomy): Eukaryota > Metazoa > Chordata > Amphibia > Anura > Ranidae > Staurois > Staurois parvus. Next base: position 80,029 of record NW_028318402.1, on the reverse strand, counting down.
GTGATACATGGACCCTACAGAAGTTGCACAGGCAGTCCAACTCCTCCAGGATGGCACATCAATATGTTCCATTGCCAGGTTTGCTGTGTCTCCCAGCACAGTCTCAAGAGCATGGAGGAGATTCCAGGAGACAGAATGCTACTCTAGGAGAGCTGGACAGGGCCGTAGAAGGTCCTTAACCCATCAGCAGGACCAGTATCTGCTTCTTTGTGCAAGGAGGAACAGGATGAGCACTGCCAGAGCCCTACAAAATGGCCTCCAGCAGGCCACTGGTGTGAATGTCTCTGACCAATCAGAAACAGACTTCATGAGGGTGACCTGAGGGCCCGACATCCTCTAGTGGGCCCTGTGCTCACTGCTTGGCACCATAGAGCTCAATTGGCATTTGCCATTGAACACCAGAATTGGCAGGTCCACCACTGGCGCCCTGTTCTTTTCACAGATGAGAGCAGGTTCACCCTGAGCACATGTGACAGACATGAAAGGGTCTGGAGAAGCCGTGAAGAATGTTATGCTGCCTGTAACATGGTTCAGCAAAACCGTTTTGGTGGTGGGTCAGTGATGGTCTGGGGAGGCATATCCATGGAGAGATGCACAGACCTCTACAGGCTAGACCAGGGGTGGGCAAACTTTTTGACTTGAGGGCCGCAATGGGTTCATATATTGGACCCGGGGGCCGGACCAAGAGTAGATGAATGATGTGTATGTGTCATCCATAGTAAGTATAGTAATATTCCCCCATAGTAAGCATAGTAATTCATCCCCCATATAGTAATTCATCCCCCATATAGTAATTCGTCCCCCATATAGCAATTCATCCCCCATATAGTAATTCATCCCCCACATAGTAATTCATCCCCCATAGTAATTCATCCCCCACATAGTAATTCATCCCCCATATTAATTCATCCCCCATATAGTAATTCATCCCCCATATTAATTCATCCCCCATATAGTAATTCATCCCCCATAGTAATTCATCCCCCATATAGTAAGTCCCCCATATAGTAAGTCCCCCATATAGTAATTCATCCCCCATATAGTAAGTCCCCCATATAGTAAGTCCCCCATATAGTAATTCATTCCCCATATAGTAATTCATTCCCCATATAGTAAGTCCCCCATATAGTAAGTCCCCATATAGTAATTCATCCCCCATATAGTAATTCATCCCCCATATAGTAAGTCCCCCATATAGTAATTCATCCCCCATATAGTAAGTCCTCCATATAGTAATTCATTCCCCATATAGTAAGTCCTCCATATAGTAATTCATTCCCCATATAGTAATTCATCCCCCATATAGTAAGTCCCCCATATAGTAAGTCCCCCATATAGTAATTCATCCCCCATATAGTAAGTCCCCCATATAGTAATTCATTCCCCATATAGTAAGTCCTCCATATAGTAATTCATTCCCCATATAGTAAGTCCTCCATATAGTAATTCATTCCCCATATAGTAAGTCCTCCATATAGTAAGTCCCCCATATAGTAATTCATCCCCCATATAATTCATCCCCCATATAGTAATTCATTCCCCATATAGTAAGTCCCCCATATAGTAATTCATTCCCCATATAGTAAGTCCTCCATATAGTAAGTCCCCCATATAGTAAGTCCCCCATATAGTAATTCATTCCCCATATAGTAAGTCCTCCATATAGTAATTCATCCCCCATATAGTAATTCATCCCCCATATAGTAATTCATCCCCCATATAGTAAGTCCTCCCCCATAGTAATTCATCCCCCATATAGTAAGTCCTCCCCCATAGTAATTCATCCCCCATATAGTAATTCATTCCCCATATAGTAAGTCCTCCATATAGTAATTCATTCCCCATATAGTAAGTCCTCCATATAGTAAGTCCCCCATATAGTAAGTCCCCCATATAGTAATTCATTCCCCATATAGTAAGTCCCCCATATAGTAATTCATCCCCCATATAGTAAGTCCCCCATATAGTAAGTCCCCCCCTGTGTCAATTCACTTACCTTTGCTCCGCGCGTTCCTCTCGTATTCCCGCGCCGTTCTGGTCTTCAGGGAGGACTGTGAGGAGAAGAGTTCGTCACGCTGCCCCGCCTACATCCTGGCTGCCCCGCCTACATCCTGACAGCTGCAGAGTCCTGACGCCCGAGAGGAGGGAGGGGGCGGCCATCCGAGAGGGGGGGCGGCCATCCGAGAGGAGGGGAGGGGAGAGGAGGAGAGGAGGCCGCCCGCCCGCCCGAGAGGAGGGAGGGGAGCGGGCGCCCGGCACACAGGAGAGCCGCATCTAAGTTTGTAAAGAGCTGCGGCTTGCCGACCACTGGCCTTGTGGGAGCCTAGCTCCGCGGGCCGGATTAAAAGGTCCGCCGGGCCGTATACGGCCCGCGGGCCGTAGTTTGCCCATTGCTGGGCTAGACAATGGCACCCTGACTGCCATTAGCTATTGGGATGAAATCCTTGGACCCATTGTCAGACCCTACGCTGGTGCAGTGGGTCCTGGGTTCCTCCTGGTGCATGACAATGCCCGGCCTCATGTGGGGAGAGTATGCAGGCAGTTCCTGGAGGATGAAGGAATTGATACCATTGAATGGCCCCCCACGCTCACCTGACCTAAATCCAATAGAACACCTCTGAACCACCTTCAGTCCAACCGACGCCGCCAGGTTGCACCTCAGACTGTCCAGGAGCTCAGTGATGCCCTGGTCCAAATCTGGGAGGAAATCCCCCAGGACACCATCCGTCGTCTCATTAGGACCCTCCCCCGACGTTGTCAGGCATGTATACAAGCACGTGGGGGCCATACAGACTACTGAGGACCATTCGGAGTTGCTACGATGAAATTTCAGCAAAATAGACTCGCCTGCTGCATCATTTTTTCACTTTGATTTTCGGGCGTCTTTGAATGCAGTCCTCTGTAGGTCGATCATTTTCATCAAACGATGGGGCATCCTTACATTCCTAACACATCACCCCGTCCATGTCAGTATAGATATCCAGCAGGAGGTTTTTCTCCATTAGATCTGATGTGTTTTCAAAGTGTTCCTTTCATATTTCTGAGCCGTGTATATTGGTTTGTTCCCTTTAGGGTGGAGCGATTGATACATATATTTTCTATTTCTGAACACTCATGTAGCCACGGTTCATACTAGAGCCATTTTCCAGGACCTGCAACATTCTGGCGACATGTAAAATCGCAAATCTAGTGAAACACACATAGATTTTAATGGGTCCTGTCTTAATTGCCGTGTCGTGAGTCGCTGTGACAAAGAAAAAAAATACTTCTTGCACTAATTTTGGGCGATTCTTGTGCAGCACGACTCCCATATACTTCAATGGAAAAAAAAAAAAATCGCCAGTAAAGCTACATTTGTCTTAGATGCAGCGACTTTGCTGCAACCACTGATGTAGTCTTTTTTTTTTTTTAACCCTCACCTCTCCTCCCTGGTCAGCCTTGCTGTCTAAAAACTTCCTCCCTAGCACATTCCATTCACACCTCAACGTAGTAGAAACGCACGTTCCTGCTTACTTTGTTTTTGCATGGTTTCTCATGTGTGAACATGCATCACGTATAGGGCAGGTCATTCCTTTGAATGGGCTGCCCTACATACAGCGAACATCTCAAAGTAGCTCAAGAACCTTTTCGGTGGTGGAGCATTGCGCATCTTGGCAGCAAAACACACGTCTGCTAACTGCGATTGTGGCGTCATTAACAAATAGACTAAATTCAAATGTGAAAGCGCAGCAACCCGTGTTTTGGAAATACACATCATGCTTCTGCTGCCATTTACATATAACTGGTTCCAAACGCATGCAACCCACACAGAGAACGCATGGCATTGCCCACCAAACGCACACTGCACTCATGATGCCATTTAGACTGCGCTCGCATCTGTATGTTTCTGAATGCACAGCAACCCGCACAAAAAACAGACACGCGTTTTCAAAAATGCATGGCAATGCATGTCACACTGGAGTTACCATTTAGGCTCCATTCACATCTGTGTGCTTTGTGGCAAGCCGCAAAAAAACACTTTACTGTACGTCTCGGAATTGTCTCAGAATTGTGCAACAACGCATGTCCTGCCTGTGTTACCATTCATTCTCATCTGTGTGTTTCCAAACGCACAGCAACCCGGAAGAGAACTCACGCTTTGCCGTGCGCTTCAATAACATGCTGCAATGTGCTTTGCTCGAGCGTTGCCATTCATTCACATCTGCACCTTTCCAAGTGCACAGCAACCTGCAAGTAAAATGCGTGATTTGCCCTGCGTTTCAAAAAACCTGCTGCAATGCGTGTAGCACTTGCGTTTCTATTTATTTGCATCTATGTGGCAACTTGCAAGAAACTGCATTTGTGGCAATGCATGTAGCACTTGTGTTACCATTCAATTGCATCCACGTGTTTCTGAACGCACAGAAAACCACAAGAAAATGTACAGCATTGTGCATCACGCTTGTATTTGCATTTCAGCTGCATTCTCACCTGTGTTTGTGAACTCGTGGCAACGTGCAGTGTGCTTGTGTTACCATTCATTTACATCGGCTCGTGTCTGATCGCACAGCAACAAACGCACGGCAACACACGTTACCATTTTTGTTTAGATTGTACTTGTGAGCCACTGAGGAATACAAATATCTGTGTGTATATAAACAAAGTGTCGCAGGCTTCCTTGCTCACCCTCACGAGATGTGCGTAAGAAGAATTTATGTAAAGAATTTTTTTGGGATGCCGCGTTCTATTCCTTGTTTTTTTAAAAAAATGAAAAATCAATATATATTCTCAATTAACACCGTAAACACCTTGTGCCAATATTTACATAAAACAAAAAAATCCTTGTGAATAAAAATAATATTAATAATAATACTACTAAGTTGAAAATAAACTATGGATGGATAGTCCCAATTTCACTGAGATGCCATCAATTTCCATACAAGTTCAACAGAGAGATGAATGCAGTATACTCTCCTTTGTAGTAGCCTGTGCTGTATGGCTATAATGGTTAACAATAGGAGCTGCAGGGGCGGAGCCTGAGTATGGCGGCGGAGGAGAGCTCAATGTAGGAGCTCTCGGACGGAGCTCCGTGTCCTGACCTCCCCAGGTCCCCTGTGATCCCCCCGAGATATGTAGATAGCCTGGTGGCTTGCCTCTTACCCTGGCCTGGCGGCTCCCCGGGACGGAAAGCGGAGGTGTGCGGGGGGAGAGAGGAGAGTGGCTGGTGAATAGCGGTGAGAGAGCGGTTGGATGCTGGGAAGTCGGCGCGAGCACGTGACCGACCGCAAAGCACGCCTGGGAGTTCGGGAAGCCGGCCGGCCGGCGTTCTGCGGTGAGAGAGCAGAACGGTCCTGTCGGCTGGGGATCGGTGCATTCTCCCTCTATTCCCCCGAGACCCCCAGGGCATAAAGCAAGATAAGAAGATATTCACTGAGCCCTGGTAAACTGAAGATCAAAGAGACTCTGGAGGGTCCCCCCCCCCTTCTCCTTGAATAAAGACCCTATGTGACCTGAAGGAGAGAGCAAACAGCGGGGCCACTGGAGGAAACATACGAGGAGGGTGAGTGACTTTAAGTTGAAATCTTCTATACCCTAACTGTGATGCATTACATGGCTCCCTAAAGGGTAGCAGGGGGTAAGTGAAAGGGGGGACCCCGGCGACTGCAAAAAAGGTGGAAAAGATTTGAGGACAGAACAGCCCAAAAAGACCAGCCGGGGAATAGTGCAGAGACTAGTATACAAGACCTTTGATTCTCTCCCCCCTAAATCCAGGAATTTTATAATAGAAGAACAAAGAACAAAAGTTACAGAGAAAATGAAAAATAAAAGTGTAAAAGGAAGTGGGCTTAAAGGGTCCCAGACTGGTACAATTAAAAAATATACCTCCCAAGGAAACGTAACCCCAGAAAGATCCCAGAATAGGACTGAAAGAGGAGAAGCTGATTTCAGCATGGAAAATAGCCCAAGAGTATCATTAGGCCTGGACACCAGCAATCAGCAAGCATTAGGAAATACAGAGACGGAAAAAGATCTACAAATACCTAATAAAAAAGAAATGGCAGAAATGTTTAAAGAACTGGAGAAAACAATAAAACAAGAAATGGTAAATATCCGAAGTGACCTGGGACACCTGCTGGTGAGAGTGGAGGAAACGGAGGAGAAAGTTAAAAATCAGACCCAGGCTATCTCTGAGCTTGAAAAAGTAATAATTAGCATAGGGAAAGCCCAAGAAAAATTGAAATATAAAGCTGAGATACAAGAAAATAGAGACAGGAGGAGAAACATCATGATACGTGGGGTCCCAGAGAACTCTAAGGGAGAAAACCTGCAAGAAGTGGTTTGTAAAATATTAAATATTATAACAGACAGCACTGAAATGGAAAAGACTAAAATAGAAGGAATTTTCAGAAAAGGAAACATCCAGAGATACCTGGGGAAAGAAAGGCCAAGAGACATTATAGTTAAATTTTATGAGTTTCGAGATAAAGAAAAAATTTGGAAGAAGATCAAAGGGAAACCAGCTATTAACTATGAAGGTGGCGACATACAGATATATGCGGACTTGGCCCCAGAGACTCTGTGGAGAAGGAGAACTTTGAGGCCCCTATTGGAAAGGTTAAAAGAATATAATGTGCAATACAGATGGGGGTCTCCTGAATGTTTAATAGGATGGAAAAACGGGGTTACGGCGCACCTCAGGTTCCCAGAAGATCTGAAACATTTTTGTGACAGTTTAAAAATACAAAGAATGGAGATTCCAGGCTGGGAAGAAGATCAATGGGAATTTAGAATGAAGAGAAAAGAGGATTGGCAACTTGTGGGGGGGAGGGGGCGGGGGGAGAGGGGGAGGGGGAGAGAGGTGGTGGAGGGAAGATAAGGCTGGTTTTTTTTTTTTTTTTTTTTTGTCTTTCCTCTACACTGGTCAGCCCTCACCCTACTGCCCCTGCCTTACGGTGCTGGAGATGAATCTAGGAGGGACCAGGGGAGCTATGAGGAGGTCGGACAAGGGGAAGGTCGTCCATGCCCAGAGTTTTTAGCCCAAGGACTAGATCAAAAGTGGAAGTTTCTTCCATAAATGATCAATAGGCAAAAGATGGGCCTAAAAAGAGGGGGGGGGAAGGGGGTGGGGGGGAGGGGGAAGTTGGGGGGGGTGGGTAAGTGGGGAGGGGGGGTATTTTTCCTGCAAAAAAAAAAAAAAGATACAAAAGCAAGTGAGAAGGGAGAAGAAGGGGAAGAGAAGATTTATGGAAGATGGAAGAGATTCAGTTTATAACATATAACGTAAATGGGTTGAACTCCCCTGGGAAAAGATTTAGACTGTTTAAAGAATTACATCATAGAGCAGCCTCAGTAGTATTCCTACAGGAGACACATCTTGAGATAGAATCGAACGTTAGGCTGAGATCCAGAAATCACCCAACATGGTATTATGCTGATTCCCCGGTTAAGAGAGCGAAGGGTGTTGCAATAGGTGTGGCAAAGAATACTAGGTTTGAGCTGGACGATAGAATGACAGACCCAGAGGGGAGATTCTTGTTCTTAAAGGGAAAACTACAGGAGATCGAATGTACATTGGCCAATATTTATTGTCCTAATAAAAGCCCAGAGATATATCTGAAAAAAGTGCTGAGGAAGTTGATGGACTTTAAAAGAGGCTGTTTGATTCTCGCAGGGGATTTTAATTTTTGTATGGATCCACAAAAAGATGCTACCTCCCATGCACAGAGAGAAGGAAGTAGGGCTCTGAAACTCTTGAAGAAAGAACTACATATAAGTCAATTAGTAGATGCCTGGAGAATTACACACATGCAAGATAGAGATTATACCTTTTTTTCAAACATGCATAAGAGGTATTCAAGATTAGACCACATATTAATAGAACATCAATTAATCGACCACCTAGTTCAAATTGAAATAGAGACAATCTCTTTATCGGATCATGCCCCAGTTAGAATGAAATTGGAATGGGGGAAGGGGAAAACAAGAGGGCTGGGATGGAAACTTAACGAGACACTATTAGTAGAAAACGAAATAGCCCAGAAAATAGGGGAAGAGATTGAACGGTATTTCCAGGAAAATGAGACAGGTGATGTGTCCATAGCTACAGTGTGGGAATCTCATAAGGCATACATAAGAGGAATATTGATAGCGATTGGGGCAAGAAAGAAAAAAGAAAGAAGAGAGAAAATGAGCAGACTCTTAGAAGAAATAAGTAAGCTAGAACAACAACACAAGAATAGAATAATAAAAGAAATAGAGTTGAAGTTAAAAAAAAAGAAAGAAGAATTGGAAGGTGTAATAGAAGAGGAGAGGAGAAAAGCATATAATAGGGTTTTGAGTGAGAGATATAGATGGGGAGAAAGACCGGGAAAATACTTGATGAGGGCCCTAAGGAAAAAGAAAAATAGAAATTATATAGAAAAAATAAAAGACGTTAAGGGGAACCTGAAACACTCAAATAGAGAAATCACCAAAGTTTTTATGGAATATTATAGAGATCTGTATAATATAAATCCCCTGCGGGAATCTGAAAATATAGAAAGTGAGAAGAACCATAAGAGAAAGAAATATATAGAGAAGGCTGGGTTACTAAAATTAAGCGAAGTCCAAATGAACTCCCTGGATGCAGATATCTCACAAGAGGAAATAAAATTAGCTCTGAAGGGTACAGTGTCTGGGAAAAGTCCAGGTCCAGATGGTTATACTGTGAGATATTATAAAAAATATAGTGAAATCTTAGTACCAAAACTTAGAAAATATATGAATGCATTAGGTGGAGAGATGGAAATAAGAAAAGAATCGCTACAAGCTCAAATGGTGCTTATCCAAAAAGAGGGAAAAGATGCTACACAGTGTTCGAACTATAGACCTATCTCATTATTAAACACTGACACTAAGCTATACGCAAAGGTCTTGGCAAATAGATTGAAAGAGCTAATGCCGGAATGGATACATCAGGACCAGGTGGGCTTCGTTCCCGGGAGGGAGGGTAGAGATAATGGGCTACGATCATTGATGCTGATCCAAAAAAGTAAAAAGGGAAAAGAACCGGTGATTCTACTCTCTATAGACGCTGAAAAAGCGTTTGATAGAGTGAATTGGAGATTCATGATGGATACGTTGGAAGTCATGGGAATTGGGCCCAAGATGAGAGAGTGGATAGGAAAGTTGTATAGATACCCCTCTGCAGTTGTTGTGGTGAACGGGGAGAGGTCAGAACCCATTGAGATGTCAAACGGTACAAGACAGGGATGTCCACTGTCCCCATTGTTGTATGTTGTATTACTAGAACCACTTCTGTCAACAATACGGCTAAATAGAGATATAAAGGGAATTCAGATAGGGGACACGGAACATAAAGTCGCCGCTTTTGCTGACGACTTGCTGTTCTACGTGAGAAACCCCAGGATGACACTGCCAAACCTAATGAAGCTATTGAAGGAGTATGGAGAATTGTCAAATTTAAAGATTAATCCAACAAAAACGGAGATTCTAAATATAAATATTTCAAAAAATGAAAAAGAAAAAATACAAAAGGAATTTCCCTTTAAATGGAAAGATAGAGATATAAAATACTTAGGAGTAAATCTCACAGCTTCATATAAACACCTTTACAAATTAAACTATATTTCACTGATTAATGAGATTAGAGAGGAGCTAAAAATATTGCAAGAGGGAACCCCGACATTGATAGGTCGTATTAACCTAGTAAAAATGATAATAGTACCAAAAATCATGTATAGATATCAAATGATACCAATTAAACTCCCAGAGACCTTTTTTAAGTTAATTAAGAAACTGATAACAAAATACATATGGAGGAATAAAAAACCAAGATTGTCATATGAGTTGTTGAGTAGGAGGAAAGAAAGAGGTGGTTTAGGGCTTCCAGATTTTAAAAGATACTATAAAGCTGTAATATTGGCTAGAACTATAGACTGGACACAGAACTATAAAAAAAGTTGGGTGAGGATAGAGAATGAACTTAGTGGAATAGATTTGGGTAAAGTGATATGGATACCAACACAGTATAGGGGCCTAAATGATAATGTAAATACATACACTTTGAATGTTTTAAAAATTTGGGATAATTTACACAAAAGTTTGAAATGGTCTTTTAATTCAACACTAATTTCACTAAAAAACACGGAGTTTTTCCCCCCTGGTAGAGAAGAAATAGGAGGTAGGTGGTTTAAAAAGGAAGAGGTTCAATTAAGAGATATTTTGGTGGGGGATAAAATAGGATCATTTGGGGAATTGAAAAAAAAAGAGGGTGAGATTTTCACTAAATTAGACAAGTGGCGGTATTTTTAATTGAAGAGTTTTGTTGGAAGCTTGCCAAAACCTTTAAGGACAAGAGACAATTGGAACTTGTTTGAAAAGGTTTTGGGTACACAAGGTGATGGGAAACACGGGATTGCTAAGGTATATAAAATACTCACAGAACTAGATATAAATACAAAGCCAACATATATAATAAAATGGGAAACTGACATGGGAAGTGTGATAGATGAGGAGAAGCAGAGGAGAATATATAGATTAACCCACGAAAACATTTCTATGAGAGAAGTAGAGATGAACTATAAGTGTTTGACAAGATGGCACATTACACCAATTGTTGAAAATAAGATGTGTAAAGAGAGTTCACCGTGGTGCTGGAGGGGATGTGGTGAAATGGGTACAACATATCACATATGGTGGGGTTGCCCAAAAATTCAGTTATTCTGGAAGACAATAACCCACTTGATAAGAAAAATAACAGAAATAGATATTGGATTAGACCCAGAAGTGTGTATTTTACATAACATGGACATATCAGTCAATAAATATAAAAAATCAGGGATATGGTGCTACATTAATGCTGCAAAAGCTCTGATACCCAGGTTTTGGAAGCAAATAGAAGTACCGAGGGTAGAAGACTGGGTAGAAGAAGTTGAGCAGATTAAAAAGATGGAAAGGTTGTGCCATGTCCAGGAAGATAGGATGGAGATTTATAATAGGAAATGGGAGAATTGGGAAAAAGCTAAGTTATATACGAAATATAGGAAAGATTAAAGAAAATAATAGGAAAACTGCACTTGCTGAGATAAAATGATGCAGAGAAAAGGAAAAGTAGGAAGATGGGATTTGGGTGAGGGTGGTGGAGGGGGGGGGGAAATTTGGAATAAAGTAAATAAAGTAGAAATGTTGGATACTATGGTGTATAGATATATTTATATGTTTGTATATCATGATGTTGAAAAGTATTTAAAATGAAAATCAATAAATATTTAAATTATAAAAAAAAAAAAACAATAGGAGCTGCACTGTGAATCACTGTGATAGACGAAATCTCTCCTTCCCCAGCACTCTCCTTAGTCCAACTCTCCTCCCATGGATCATAAGGGAAAGAAGAAAAGATACATAGTGTCTTATCCTGGGTAAGAAACGTTTAATGTGCGCCAATATTGTACTCACATGTAGATAAAATATAATGCGCTTTTCGTATATACAGCCGCGGATAGCGGTGAAGACAGCCTTGTTCGTGTGCCTGCGCACACTGTCAATACTCGCCGTGTCCGACTGCGGATGTGTGGTGACGTCACTGCCCCTCCCCTACGCATTACGCTACAGGGACTGCCCTGTGTGTGACTGATGTTTGTTTGAAAAACGCACAAAAAAAAAGTGAGCGGGAACACGCATTTCTGCTACACTCAGCTGTGAATGTACGGGGGTGAAAGTTTTAAGGCAGCAAGGATGACCAGGGAGGAGAGGTGAGGGCTGGGAAAAAAAAAAACACTAATCCATCAAATCACATAAGAATGTAATCAGGAAAGTCGCTATAAAGTCCTGATGACCTGGTCGCTGGGAAGTTGTACTGCCTGTTGCACACCAATGCAGTTTGCAATCTTTGTGTTTTGCAGTGCGTTTTGTGTTCTTGCACGCACATTTTTGAAAACATTTTTAATCTTAATCTTTAATTTTTTTTAATTGTTTTTTCTTTTAAAGCAACATGTTACTGGGCAGATTAAAAACAAAAAATGCATTAAAACATGCAACTTGTGCATCTTTTATGTTTTCAATGCATTTCAGGCCTGTTTCACACCAGTGCAGTTTGTATTTTGTTCATTTTGCAGTGCGTTTTTGACGCTTGTTTTGAAAAAAAATTTGGGCCAATTTGTTGCTTGGCAGATTAAAACCGCAAAATGCATAAAACCGCAACACATGCGTTTTTGATGTGTTTTAAATGCACTTCAGGCCTATTTCACTCCTAGATTGTAAGCTCCAAGGAGCAGGGCCCTCAATCCCCTCATGTTTTGCATTGTATTGGTATTGTTCTGTCACATGTTCTGTCCCCCTCTGTAATGTACAGCGCTGAGGGAACTATTGGCGCTTTATAAATACTGTATAATAATAATAATAATAATTTCACACCAATGCAGTTTGTTTTGTTCGTTTTGCATTGCGCTTTGCACGTGCGTTTTTGATGCTTTTTTGAATTTTTTGTTTGGCCAACTTGTTGCTGGGTAGATTAAAAATACAAAACGCATCAAAAACGCAACACATACATTTTTGATGCGTTTTCAGTGAATTTCAGGCCTGTGTCACATCAATGCAGTTTGCATTCTTTCCGTTTTGTGTTTTTGCATGCATGTTTTTGAATCTTTTTTTTTAGCTGGGATGATTAAAAACACAAAATACGTGAAAAAAATGCAACTTGTGCATTCTGATGCATTTTCAATTAATTTCAGGCCTGCTTCACACTAAAGCTGTTTGCATTTTGTTCGTTTTGCAGTGGTTTTTGCGTTCTTGCATGTGCGTTTTTGACGCTTAATTGATTTCTTCTGCCAACTTGTTTGTTGCTTGGTAGATTAAAACCGCAAAACACCTTAAAAACGCAACACGTGCATTTTTAATACATTTTCAATGCATTTCAGGCCTGTTTCACACTAATGCAGTTTGCGTTTTGTCAGTTTTTGAGTGCTCTTTGCCTTTTTTTAAAGTTTTCTTTTTTTTGGCCAACTTGTTGCTGGGCAGATTAAAAACGCAAAGGACAATAAAAACACAACATGTGCATTTTTCACTACGGGGGGGACACGCGGCTCCTTCACTACAGGGGGGACACGCCTCTTCTGCACAGATGGATCCTAAAGAAAAGCTCACAAAGTGGAGCCCAGAAATGGAGGAACAAAGTCCAGTCATTGATGGTAAGAAGGAACAAACACATCCGCGTGGAGAGAGAATCGCCGCACTTACAAATATGGCCGCCGCACCACAACGCTTTCTGCGTCATTTGAATGTTTTCTCTTTTTTTCGCCAACTTGTTGCCGGGCAGATTATAGACACAAAGCACCCGGCCCGTTATAATGACGTCTCCCCTCTGTGATGGAGGAATTGCGGGAACCCCGGGAGATTTATTCACATCTGTCGGCTCCTAAACAACTTCTGCTCTGCGATTGGTCAGATTTTATCTGCTGTATCACCATCCTCTGTTCCCTGAACCCGAATTTACTGTTCCTGGACTGAAATACTGACAGCATTACCCCCCCCATGCTGAACCCTCCACCCCCCACATTCTTGTGGCAGCCAGACGGAGGATTACTAGATGTTGGAAAACCTCTCCTCCGCCCTCTGCGTCTGACTCCGCCCCCTGCGTCTGACACCATCGCATCCTTCCCAGGCATTGTTCTCATGGACTTGTCATGGCCTCTAGAGATAGGAAATATAGAAAAGTCCCCTCCTGGATTGTGAGCTCTGGTGAGCCGGCCCTCTGCTTCCTCTTCTACCAAATTGTATTGTAACTGGAATGTTTACCTTCATATTGTACAGCTGAGCAGACTGTTGTCACCATAGAAATCCTCTATAATAATAATGAAAGTATTTTCCCTTCGGTGACCTCGGCTCAGATGATACCAAACAAACCCGCCCGTGTGAACGGCTCACTTATAGAAGGTTCTTTAGCTGATCGCTGTAAGCTCTGACACGTAAATCCCGGGTTCACACTGCAGCGGTGCAATAATCCCACGTGATTCGCTCAGGAACCGCACCGCATTCCGTACAAATCACATGCGACTTGTGTGCGGTGCGATCGGAGCCGTACATGTATGGCTAAACTGTTTTTTTTTTCCATCCCCCACATCTCTTCCAACATTCTGCTAAAACTTTGTGAAGTAGTACTGCCTGGACCCTGAAGAAGGGGGCACACCCCGAAAGCTTGTCCTCAAAATTGTATGTTAGTGCAGATAAAAGAAGTATCACGTCAGTACTCAACTGTTTCAATAAAAACTACTGAAACATAAAAATGCAAAGCACATCAAAAACACAACATGTGCGTTTTTAATGCGTTTTCAATGCATTTCAGGCCTGTTTCTCACCATTGCAGTTTGTGTTTTGTTCGTTTTGCAGAGCGTTTGACGCTTTAATTTTTTTTTGGCCAACTTGTAGCTCGGCAGATAAACAAAAAACACAAAACACAACACGTGATTTTTATGAGTTTTCAATGCATTTCAGGCCTGTCACACCAATGCACCAATTTGCATTCTTTCCATTTTGCAGTGCGTTTTGCATGCACGTTTTTGAAGCATTTTTTAAATCCTTTTTGAAATTTTTTTTTTTAGCAACTAGTTGCTGGAAAAATGAAAAGCACAAAATGCATAAAAATTGCAAAACTTGAGGTTTTGATGTGTTTAGGCCTGTTTCACACCAATGCAGTTTGTGTATTGTTTGTTTTGTGTTTTTGCACATGCATTTATAACGCTTTTTAAAATTTGTTTTTTAATCAACTTGTTGCTTGGCAGATTGAAAATGCAAAACACCTAAAATATGCAACACATGCGTTTTTGATGAGTTTTCAATGTATTTCAGGCCTGTTTCACACTAATGCAGTTTGCGTTTTGTCAGTTTTTGAGTGCTCTTTGCCTTTTTTTAAAGTTTTCTTTTTTTTGGCCAACTTGTTGCTGGGCAGATTAAAAACGCAAAGGACAATAAAAACACAACATGTGCATTTTTTATGCGATTTCAATGCATGTCAGGCCTGTTTCACACCAATGCAGTTTGTGTTTTGGCCAACTTGTTGCAGTCACGCTGGAAGTCGCTGCCACTTTCATGTCCCACTAGTGTGAAGCAGGGCTTAGTCTGACTCCTCCTCCTAGGGCGGAGCCATTGATGGATAGATTACATTGGACCCCAGCTGAGTGATGGGCGGAGTGTACACGTCTCGGACATTCTTCTGTATTTCGGATTGCTCTGCATTGTACGGTGTGTAGATCTGCACAGATTTCGGTTGTATGATACACTCAGTGTTGGAGTTTCTCGGTTCCTCGTCTCCTGTGACCTGTTCTGCAGAAATCCCCCATAACCCTCCAGTATGGGGGTGCAGGGAGCGGCTCATACTGTGCGGATGAACACAGACTGGGTGTGACATGTGCGATGGAAGCAGTTACAGGAAGAGAAGGTGTACAGAGGGGACTGATCTCTGAGGAGAACCCCGAGATCCTGAATGAGTCATTATTCCTGACATCACCCCAATACTCACCCATGTGACCGGACAGATCCCCACATCTACAGACTGGAGGACATGAATGGACACACACTGGGATGGACAGATCATCACCAACAGACAGACCCGGCCGATTGTCAGGAATGAGGAGTCCCTATTGGTGGGATGGGAAGCCACACCCACTTGATTAAACTCCACCCACTACTGGGCAAAGGACTGTCCTGTATTGGGTGTTATTAGGAGTGGGTGTGGTGTAAGGTGTCAGTGGGTGTGGCTTATCCCAGAAGTGGGTGGAGTGTGTTGTGTCATCACTGTGTATACAGATAGGATGTATATAGAGTACAGAGATGTCACAGAGGGTGTATACAGTACAATGTATATGGTGTGCGCTCACCTCTCCTCTCCAGATCTTCTCTCCCGTATTCAATGTATCTCTTCAGTGCCGGAATACAGATATTCTCCAGATAATTCTTGTTTCTCTCCCCCACTCTCTCCTCCGGACTGTTCCATCTCTGTGTGGTGATCTGAGCCTCATTCATGGTCGGGATCCAGATCCCTCTCTGTGTGTCCAGAGAGCAGAATTCTCTCCCATCATATCCTTCCTGCTGATACCCCGCAGTGGTGCCGTCATCTCTCAGCTCACAGCCGTACATCTCCTGGTAGATATGGATCCCTGCAGAGAGAAGAGGGAGATGTGAGGTGGGATCAGAGGATGTCATGTGTCCAGCCATGGCTGTCCTATGTGATGTGCAGTGTGGGTGAGGGTGTCATGTATCCAGCCATGGCTGTCCCATGTGATGTGCGGTGTGGGTGAGGGTGTCATGTGTCCAGCCATGGACTTCATTTCAGGACTGTTTCACATCAGTTTGCATTTTATGCGTTTTGCAGTGCATTTTGTGTTTTTGAAGCATTTTTTTAGCAACCTGTTGCTGGGCAGATTAAAAACACAAAATGCATTAAAAATGCAACATGTGCATTTTCGATGCATTTCAAGCCTGTTTCACACCAATGCAGTTTGTGTTTTGTTCGTTTTGCGGTGCGTTTTTGCACGTACATTTTTTTTTTAATTTTTGGCCACCTTGTTGCTTGGAAGATTAAAGTAGACAGATTAAAAAACACAAAATGCACAAAAAATGCAACATATGCGTTTTTGATGCATTTTGAATGTATTCCAGGCCTGTTGCACACCAATGCGGTTTTGCATGCACATTTTTGAAGTTTTTTAATTTCATTTTTTTTTTTGGACAACTTGTTGCTTTTCAGATTAAAACGCATTAAAAACCCAATTTATGCATTTTTGATGCGTTTTCAATACATTTCAGGCCTATTTCACACCAATGCAGTTTGTGTTTTGCAGTGCGTTGTGTTTTTGCACGCACGTTTTGAAGCAGGTTTTAAATCCCTTTTCTTTTCCTTTTTTTTTTTTAGCAGATTAAAAACACAAAATGCAACACATGCGTTTTCAATGCACTTCATGCCTGTTTCACACCAATGCAGTTTGTGTTTTGTTCGTTGTGCAGTGCGTTTTGCATTTTTGCACGTACGTTTTTGAATAATTTTTTTTGGCCAACTTGTTGCCTGGCAAATTAAAAAAAACACAAAAATGCATAAAAATGCAACATATGCGTTTTTGAAGTGTTTCCAGAGCATTTCAAGCCTGCTTTGCACCAATGTAGTTTGCATTTTGTGCAATTTGCAGTGCGTTTTGTAATCTTGTTTTTTTTAGCAACTTGTTACTGGGCAGATTAAAAATACAAAATGCATAAAAATGCAACACTTTTTAATGTTTTCCACGCATTTCAGGACTGTTTCACACTAATGCAGTTTGTGTTTTGTTCGTCTTTTTTTTTACGTGCGTTTTTGACTTTTTTTGGCCAGCTTGTTGCTTGGCAGACTACAAAACACATCAAAAACGCAACACATAAGTTTTTTATGCGTTTTCAGTGCATTTCAGGCCTGTTTCACACCAATGCAGTTTTTTGTGTTTTGCAGTGCGTTGTGTTTTTGCATGCACGTTTTGAAGCATTTTTTGAATCTTTTTCTTCTTTCCTCGTAACTTGTTGCTGGGCAAATTAAAAACACAAAATGCATTAAAAAAATGCAACACGTGTTTTTGATGTGTTTTCAATCCATTTCAGGCCGGTTTCACACCAATGCAGTTTGTGCTTTGTGGGTTTTGCATGTTTTTGCACGTGCGTTTCACGCTTTTTTAAATTTCTTCTGGCCAACTTGTTGCTTGACATTAAAAATGAGAAACGCATCAAAAACACAACACATGCTTTTTTATGCTTTTTCAATGCATTTCAGGCCTGTGTCACACAGTTTGCGGTTTGTCAGTTTTGCGTTGAAGAAATAGTGACAAGACAAGTGAGCGCTCGGAAGAAGCTGAAAGCAGCACAAATGGTGATCCCACTAAATCCACATCCAATCACAGAGAGCGCAGCGCTGTATATCGCCCATTATGGAGTGTAAACGTCTGTCAGTAATAAACATGTCGGGACAAACAGCCAATAATACCGACCAATCAGAGGAGTCCGCAGTGATGTGTCCTGAAGTGCAGCAAATGGTCCCAGAACTGCAACTGCATTCACCGACCATCAGGAGGGACGTGACATCCGAGTGGCAGAGACTTCAGTGCCGCTCCTTCACTACAGGGGGGACAGGCGGCTCCTTCACTACGGGGGGGGACAGGCGGCTCCTTCACTACAGGGGGGACACCCTACTCCTTCACTACAGGGGGGACACGCCGCTCCTTCACTACAGGGGTGAGACGCCGATCCTTCACTACAGGGGTGAGACGCCGATCCTTCACTACAGGAGGGACATGCCGCTCCTTCACTACAGGGGGGACACGCGGCTCCTTCACTACGGGGGGGACACGCGGCTCCTTCACTACGGGGGGGACACGCCTCTTCTGCACAGATGGATCCTAAAGAAAAGCTCACAAAGTGGAGCCCAGAAATGGAGGAACAAAGTCCAGTCATTGATGGTAAGAAGGAACAAACACATCCGCGTGGAGAGAGAATCGCCGCACTTACAAATATGGCCGCCGCACCACAACGCTTTCTGCGTCATTTGAATGTTTTCTCTTTTTTTCGCCAACTTGTTGCCGGGCAGATTATAGACACAAAGCACCCGGCCCGTTATAATGACGTCTCCCCTCTGTGATGGAGGAATTGCGGGAACCCCGGGAGATTTATTCACATCTGTCGGCTCCTAAACAACTTCTGCTCTGCGATTGGTCAGATTTTATCTGCTGTATCACCATCCTCTGTTCCCTGAACCCGAATTTACTGTTCCTGGACTGAAATACTGACAGCATTACCCCCCCCCATGCTGAACCCTCCACCCCCCACATTCTTGTGGCAGCCAGACGGAGGATTACTAGATGTTGGAAAACCTCTCCTCCGCCCTCTGCGTCTGACTCCGCCCCCTGCGTCTGACACCATCGCATCCTTCCCAGGCATTGTTCTCATGGACTTGTCATGGCCTCTAGAGATAGGAAATATAGAAAAGTCCCCTCCTGGATTGTGAGCTCTGGTGAGCCGGCCCTCTGCTTCCTCTTCTACCAAATTGTATTGTAACTGGAATGTTTACCTTCATATTGTACAGCTGAGCAGACTGTTGTCACCATAGAAATCCTCTATAATAATAATGAAAGTATTTTCCCTTCGGTGACCTCGGCTCAGATGATACCAAACAAACCCGCCCGTGTGAACGGCTCACTTATAGAAGGTTCTTTAGCTGATCGCTGTAAGCTCTGACACGTAAATCCCGGGTTCACACTGCAGCGGTGCAATAATCCCAAGTGATTGGCTCAGGAACCGCACCGCATTCCGTACAAATCACATGCGACTTGTGTGCGGTGCGATCGGAGCCGTACATGTATGGCTAAACTGTTTTTTTTTTCCATCCCCCACATCTCTTCCAACATTCTGCTAAAACTTTGTGAAGTAGTACTGCCTGGACCCTGAAGAAGGGGGCACACCCCGAAAGCTTGTCCTCAAAATTGTATGTTAGTGCAGATAAAAGAAGTATCACGTCAGTACTCAACTGTTTCAATAAAAACTACTGAAACATAAAAATGCAAAGCACATCAAAAACACAACATGTGCGTTTTTAATGCGTTTTCAATGCATTTCAGGCCTGTTTCTCACCATTGCAGTTTGTGTTTTGTTCGTTTTGCAGAGCGTTTGACGCTTTAATTTTTTTTTGGCCAACTTGTAGCTCGGCAGATAAACAAAAAACACAAAACACAACACGTGATTTTTATGAGTTTTCAATGCATTTCAGGCCTGTCACACCAATGCACCAATTTGCATTCTTTCCATTTTGCAGTGCGTTTTGCATGCACGTTTTTGAAGCATTTTTTAAATCCTTTTTGAACATTTTTTTTTTAGCAACTAGTTGCTGGAAAGATGAAAAGCACAAAATGCATAAAAATTGCAAAACGTGAGGTTTTGATGCGTTTTAGGCCTGTTTCACACCAATGCAGTTTGTGTATTGTTTGTTTTGTGTTTTTGCACGTGGATTCTTAACGCTTTTTAAAATTTGTTTTGTATCAACTTGTTGCTTGGCAGATTAAAAATGCAAAACACCTAAAAAATGCAACACATGCGTTTTTGATGCGTTTTCAATGTATTTCAGGCCTGTTTCACACCAATTCTGTTTGCATTTTTTGTGTTTTGCAGTGCGTTTTTTGTTTTATTGAATTTTTTTTTTTTGTGGCCAACTTCTTGCTGGGCAGATTAAAAACGCAAAGCACATTAAAAACACGATGTGCATTTGTGATGCGTTTTCAATGCATTTCAGGCCTGTTTCACACCAATGCAGTTTGTGTTTTGTTCGTTTTGCAGTGTGCTTTGCATTTTTGCACATGCGGTTTAATTTTCTGTTTAGCTAACTTGTTGCTTGGCAGATTAAAAATGTGAAATGCATCAAAAACGCAACACATGCGTTTTTGATGCATTTTCAATGCATTTCAGGCCTGTTTCACACCAGTGCAGTTTGCATTCCTTGCGTTTTGCAGTGCGGTTTGTGATTTTTAAGCCTTTTTTTTAATCTTTTTTAACAACTTGTTGCTGGGCAGATTAAAAACACAAATGCATAACAATGCAACGCAAGTTTTTTTAATGTTTTCAATGCATTTCAGGCCTGCTTCACACCAGTGCAGTTTTGCTTTCTTTAGGTTTTGCTGTGCGTTGTGTTTTTGCATGCATGTTTCCGAAGCATTTTTTGAATCTTTTTTTTTTTAGATTAAAAACACAAAAAGCAGCACAAGCATTTGTGATGCATTTTCAATACATTTCAGGCCTGTTTCACACCAATGCAGTTTGTGTTTTGTTTCTTTTGCAGTTCACTTTGCATTTTTTGCACATGTGGTTGATTCTTTTTTCGGGGGGAATTAGTTGCTTGGCAGATTAAAAATGCAAAACATGCATTTTGATACATTTCAGGCCTGTTTCACACCAATGCAGTTTACGTTTTGTTCGTTTTGCAGTGCATTTTGTGTTTCTGTATGCATGTTTTAAATCCCTTTCTTTAGCACCTTGTTGCCGGGCAGATTATAAACGCTTTCCTTCATCCGCAGTGAAGATGAATGGTCCATTATCACAATTCTGCAGAATGTATGACGGGACGAGGCGGGTCGCCCTCTGTCACCACTTTCTGTGATCTCACTGGAACCACGTCTGCTGACCGTTCGGAAGTCTTCAGATGTAAAAGGAGTTCTGATTGGGCAGGAAAGACATAAGGGTGTGGCTTATGCAGATGACATGTTATTGTGTCACCAACCCCGGAGTAACATCACCCAATCTAATGACAACTGTCCCATATTCTGGAGATCTGTCACATTGGAAGATCAATTCCTCAATCAGAGATATGGAATATTTCCGTCTCCAAGTTAGAAGTACAGAACTTGCCGGAAGCTTCCCCTTTGTCTGGAGGGAAGAGAATGAAGTGATTTCGGAGTAAAGCTCACTCCCTCCCGGAGAAATCTTTACCACATAAACTAGATGTGATTGTAAATGACGTGACGGAAGAATTGAGGAAATGTCTGCGGGGCTCTCGTGGTTGGACGCAGAAATATTATAAAAATGGTTATAGTGCCGAAAATCCGGTATAAATTCCATCTGCTTCCAATACATTTCCCGGAGTCCTTCTTTAAGACCAGAAGAAGAAGGAGAAGGAAATCCATTTGGTGACATATAAAGCCGAGGGTTAGTTGTGACGTATTCTGCAGAGATCAGGCTGATGGAGGTTTCGGCGGCGGATTGTAGGAGGGATTATCGCTCTGATGTCACCAATGATTGAGTGGATTCACAATACACCGGAGAAGATACGGGTGACAACAGAAAATACACGAAGTGGGTCACAGATCAGACAACACGGCTTCCACAACAACACACAACTTATCGGGAAATAGAAGTATGTAACACGGAATGTTCTCAGAGAATGGGATGGATTACAGAAGGGAATGGGATGGATAACAGAAGGGAATGGGATGGATCACAGAAGGGAATGGGATGGATTACAGAAGGGAATGGGATGGATTACAGAAGGGAATGGGATGGATTACAGAGGGGAATGGGATGGATTACAGAGGGGAACGGGATGGATTACAGAGGGGAATGGGATGGATTACAGAGGGGAATGGGATGGATTACAGAGGGGAACGGGATGGATTACAGAAGGGAATGGGATGGATTACAGAAGGGAATGGGATGGATTACAGAAGGGAATGGGATGGATTACAGAAGGGAACGGGATGGATTACAGAGGGGAATGGGATGGATTACAGAAGGGAACGGGATGGATTACAGAAGGGAATGGGATGGAGTACAGAAGGGAATGGGATGGATTACAGAAGGGAACGGGATGGATTACAGAAGGGAATGGGATGGATTACAGAAGGGAATGGGATGGAGTACAGAAGGGAATGGGATGGATTACAGAAGGGAATGGGATGGAATAGAATTCACTATTAATTCCACTGCAGGAACAGATTGTGTCCCCCCAGGGAAGGAAGACGTTGCAGGTAACTGGATGAAGAATACAAATGCCATATAAAGGAGATCACGGGGGAGGGGAGCTGCTTTCTACAAGATGAGAGGGATTTGTATTTTAGGTTCTGTGTGTGGCGGGATCACCGAGGCATTTTGTATCCGCTCTTCCACAACCATGAAGGGCGGTGGGCAGTTTGTATCCTCCGGAATGATTGTTAGTCAGGAGATGAAATGTAAACAGAAAACTTCTTGTATGTAGAAGATTCTCCCCGACATTGCGGAGCGATCTGTCCGCTGGACCTGGAGAAATGGGAAAAAGATCAGAAAACGAGAGGAACGTGAGAAGAAGAACATTCAGCCCCGAGTGCTGGAGAGGTGACTACAGGAGAGATGAAGTGTAAATGTGCAGGAAGGTGTCCTGTACACCGAGTGCAGCAATACACAGCCAGCACAACTCACTGCTAGGATGGGGGGATGGGGGGTGACGATGGACATATATGGGGGGATGGGGGGGTGACGATGGACATATATGGGGGGATGGGGGGGTGACGATGGACATATATGGGGGGGTGACGATGGACATATATGGGGGGGTGACGATGGACATATATGGGGGGATGGGGGGGTGACGATGGACATATGTGGGGGGATGGGGGGGTGACGATGGACATATATGGGGGGATGGGGGGGGGGGTGACGATGGACATATATGGGGGGATTGCCCGGATATTCAGGAGATTCCGCAAGGAAGAATTCAACAAATCCCGGAGATAACAGGAAGAAGAACACCAACCACCCTCGGGGGTGACTATTCCATACAGGAGACGTCACGGGGGAGCAATAGAACACCAGAATATTTTACTTCATAAATGCAGCTAAAGGGCTGAACCCCAAATGTCAGCAAAGGAAGGAAACCCCCGAAATAGAGATTGGATTAGCTGAGTGGAGTATGTGTGTGGAGGGGGAGGGGAGGGGGGTTTGTAGGGTTTTTTTCTTTAGTGTAGAATTGTTGCTATGGAAGGATATTGCTGTATAATGTGAGATAATTAAAATTAATAAAAAGTATAATAAAAAAACAAAACACAACACAAGCTTTTTGATGCGATTTCAATCCATTTCAGGCCTTTTTCACACCAATACAGTTTGTCTTTTCTTTGTTTTGCAGTGCGTTTTGCGTTTTTTTTGTTTTTTTTATTTGGCGAACTTGTTGCTGGACAAATTAAAAATGCAAAACGCATCAAAAACACAACACATGCATGCATTTTCAATGCATTTCAGGCCTGTTTCACACTAATGCAGTTTGTCTTTTGTTCCTTTTGCATGTACATTTTTTTACACTTTTTCTTTAAATTTTTTTTTGGCCATCTTGTTGCTTGGCAGACTAAAAACATGAAATGCCTCAAAAACGCAAAACACGTGCATTTTTGATGCGATTTCAATGCATTTCAGGCCTCTTTCACACCAATGCAGTTTGTGTTTTGTTCCTTTTGCAGTGCGTTTTTGACGCTTTTTAAAATTTTTCATTTGAACAACTTGTTCCTTGGCAGATTAAAACCGCGAAATGCCTCAAAAATGCAACACATGCATTTTTGATGCGTTTTCAATGCATTAAGGCTCATTTCACACCAGTGCAGTTTGCATTTTAGGCGTTTTGCAGTGCGTTTTGTGTTTTTGCATGCACGTTTTTGAAGCATTTTGTTAAAATCCTTTTTTAATTTTTTTTAGCAACTTGTTGCTGGGCAGAAGAAAAGCACAAAATGCATAAAAATGCAACTCGTGCGGTTTTGGTGCGTTTTCAATGCATTTCAGGCCTGTTTCACACCAATGCAGTTTGTTTTGTTCGTTCTGCATTTTTGCACATGCGTTTGACGCTTTTTGAAAATTGTGTTGGCCAACTTATTGCTTAAAAATTCAAAACACCTCAAAAATTCAACACATGCATTTGTCTGCATTTACAATGCATTTCAGGCCTGTTTCATACCAATGCAGTTTGTTTTCTTTGTGGTTTGCAGTTTTGTGTTTTTGCATGCACGGTTTTGAAGCATTTTTTTAATTTTTTTTTTAGCAGCTTCCTGCTGAGAAGATTAAAAAACACAAAATGCATAAAAAATCCAACACGTGCGGATTTTATGCATTTTGAATGCATTTCAAGGCCATTCACACCAATGCAGTTTCTGTTTTGTTAGTCTTGCAGTGCGTTTTGACACTTAAAAAAAATATAAATTTGGCCAACTTGTTGCTTGGCAGATTAAAGACACAAAAATAACACAAAACATGCGTTTTTGATGCGATTTCAATTAATTTCAGGCCTGGTTCACACCAATGCAGTTTGCTTTTTTTGCGTTTTGCAGTGCGTTTTGTGTTCTTGCATGCACGGTTTTGAAGAATTTTTTAATTTTTTCTTCTGTAGCAACTTGTTGCTGGGTAGATTAAAAACACAAAATGCATACAAAATACAACACGTGCATTTATTTTTGCCAATGCATTTCAGGCCTGTTTCATACCAATGCAGTTTGTGTTTTTTTCCGTTTTGCAGTGCGTTTTCCACATTTTTTATGCTTTTTGTTTTTAAATTTTCAGCTACCTTATTACTTGGCAGATTAAAACCGCAAACAGCAACACATGCGTTTTCAATGTATTTCAGGCCTGTTTCACACCAATGCCGTTTGCTTTCTTTGCATGCACGTTTTTGAAGCTTTTTTTTAATCCTTTTTTTTTTGGTTAACTTGTTGCTTTGCAGATAAAAAATGCATCAAAAACGCAACAGATTGCATTTTTGATGCGTTTTCTGTGCATTTCAGGCCGGTTTCACACCAATGCAGTCTGTGTTTTGTTCGTTTTGCCTTTTTGCACGTTTTTGATGCTTAAAAAAAAAAATTCTGGCCAACTTGTTGCCTGGCAGATTACATATGCAAAATGCCTAAAAAATGCAACATATGCGGTTTTTATGCGTTTCAATGCACTTCAGGCCTGTTTCACACCAATACAGTTTGTATTTTGTTCATTTTGCAGTGCGTTTGACATTTTTAAAATAATTTTTTGGTCAACTTGTTGCTTGGCAGATTAAAAACGCAAAATGCAACACGTGCGTTTTTGATGTGTTTTCAATGCATTTCAAGCCTGTTTCACACTAATGCATTTTGTCAGTTTTCCCGCGCTTTTTTAAAAAAAAGTTTTCTTTTTTCTGTTCAACTTGTTGCTGGGCAGATTAAACACGCAAAACACATTAGAAACGCAACACATTTGTGTTTTGTATGCGTTTTCCATGCATTTCAGGCTTGTTTCACACCAATGCAGTTTGACTTTTGTTCGTTTTTCAGTGCGTTTTTGATGCTTTCTTGAAAATTTTTTTGTTGCTTGGCAGATGAAAAACACAAAACGCAACACATGCACTTTTGAAGTGGTTTTAATGCATTTCAGGCCTGCCGTTTTGCAGTGCGTTTTGTGTTTTTGCATGCATGTTTTTGAAGCATTTTTTAAATCTTTTTTAGCAACTTGTTGCTAGACAGATTAAAAACACAGCATGCATAAAAAATGCAACACAAGCATTTGTGATGCGTTTTCCATGCATTTTAAGCCTGCTTCCCACCAATGCAGTTTGCGTTGTGTTCGTTTTGCAGTGCGTTTTGTGTTTTTGAAGAGTGTTTTAAATCCCTTTTTTTAGCACCTTGTTGCTGGGCAGATTAAAAACACAAAATGCAACACGTGTTTTTTAAGTTTTCAATGCATTTCAGGCCTGTTTCACACCAATGCAGTTTGTGTTTTGCACATACATTTTTTACGCTTTTTTGACTTTTTTTGGCTACCTTGTTGCTGGGCAGATCAAAAACGCAAAACGCAGCACATGCATTTTGGATGCATTTTAGGCCTGTTTCACACCAGTGTAGTTTGCTTTCTTTGCGTTTTGCAGTGCGTTTTGTGTTTTTGCATGCACATTTTTTAAGCATTTTTAATTTTTTTTTTTTAGCAACTTGTTGCTAAACAGATTAAAAACACAAAATGGGGGGTGCATGCGCGGCCGGCTCCGGTGATGGACGCTCACTGACGGAGCTCCTCAGCCATCCCGGCCCGAACACCGGCTACAACCCATAAGCAGGTCTCAAACGTACCGAGGTGACGTCTCCCCTCCCGGTAACACCCGCCACTACGCCCCGACGCCACAAATCTCCCCGTCAGCCACGGAAGCTGACAGACTTCTATCCGGCCCACGATCCCTGCAGCCAAGATGGCGCCAACGGCCTGCAGAGCGCTCCTCCGCTCCCTCACGGGACAAACAATATACTCCAGACCCGAGGATGCTGATGTCACTGTATGATGGGGACCTGGGTGAGTCTTCTCCCCCCTTGTCCCTCCACCATGAGCCCAGCACAGTCCAGGCCCAGAATAGAGGATCCCACACATACAGGATCCCATATGCCTGCCATCCCTCATGAGGCTCAGTCTCAGCTGCAATCCACCATTGAAGCATTTCCATCTTCTGAGCAGCCAGTCTCTGAGCCAACAATGAAGAACAAGCTGCTGTCATGAAGGCTCTACACTGCGACATATCAGCGGTTATAGCCCCGATATCAAACATTGTACAAGAACATACCAAACGGCTCAACCATAGGGGAAACAATGAGCGCCCTATACACGGCCCACAACCACATGGCAGACGCTCACACAGAACAATTCACAACAACAACAACTAAATCTCAAAATAGCGGATCTGGAAGACCTCTCAAGGCGTAATAATATAAATTCCTGGCATCCTGGAATTGGTCGGCCCCGATACCCCGATGTCCGATCTTCAACAATGAATGAACACCTCATGCCGTCACTAACAGATGTGGGACTAGCGATCGGCAGAGCGCACAGAATCCCAAACCCACTTTTACACCCTCCTCAGTCCCCAGAGACGCTTTGTCACGAATACATTTTTACCATGTCAGAGAAAAGCTCATGGCGGCAATAAGAGCTCCGACATCTCTCCCACATCCGTATGTGGGCATCAAATTATATGCTGATCCATCGACAGCGACACTCAGCAACAGGAAAACATGAATCTCTGTCACTAAATCCCTCCACAACCATGACATAGGATACCAGCCGGGATTCCCCACCAAGATTACTATAAACCACACGGCAAATACTTCACTATGAGAAGTCTGGAAGCCGGCATTGATTTACTGAAGGAATGGAATATCTTGCCGGTGGAAGACCCTCAGCGCACCTCCCACCATCCTCACCATATGGATGGGGATTGGACCTGAGCAGGTTCCCCGATCCCTTACATCATCCTGCTATACATCTCCCTTTTACATTAGTAGCTGGAATGGCTCGGCCGTGTTCTCACAATCCAAGGAATGACAAGTTCTCTACACCATGACTATCTGTTACTGTCATGGCGACCGGTGTACCCCCAGATAACAGGAGATCATTTTGCTTCCCATTTCTCTTGTATTTTTAACAAGATCTTTTTATATTTTCTTTGCTCACTAGTTCTCTACTGGAACAACCCGTCCTATATTCTCCTATACCCTCCATCTGCACTAAGGCAACAGAAAGCACGCAAATTGCATGTATGTGACCCAACCTCCTCTCCCAGAATCCACCCATTACCACCTTACTTCACATGAATCTCAGACTGACCGTAACAATGATCACCGTCACAAACAGATACCGAGTACAAAGGATACGATATCTCATATGAAGCAACTCCCAAACTTCTACTCACACAATGATGGCTCCTAGAATATCATCCCTGAACGTTAGGGGCCTCAACTGTCCATTCAAGAGATCCACATTAACCAAGGAAGCTCGCTCTCTCCAAGCGGACAGAATCCTCATCCAGGAAACGCATTTCACCAACACAAAAACACCCAACTTCAATATCAAGCAATTCCGAACTCTTCACCTTACATCTAACGCCAAAAAGAAAAACGGCGTTCTGACAGCAATACAAAATACAGTAAACGTCCAATTCATCTCACAATCTGCTGATCCCCAAGGATGATTCCACATCTCGATCTGCCTCATTAACACCCAACACACGTTGGTCATCGTATACGGCCCAAACACTAACCAGATACAGTTCTGCAATCACCTAATTACCAAGATTTCATCACTCAGAAAAGGCAATCTAATCATAGGAGGAGACTTCAATATAATGGGAAATGTCCCCCTAGACTCTTCTTCAGGAAACGTCCCTCTGCTCATCTCTGCACCACTTCTTACAGACCAATGACATACGACATATGGAGATGCCAACATGGGGAGGAAAGAGACGATTCATACTACTCTCCCTCTCAGCACTCGTACTCAAGGATAGACCTCTCTGATAAATGGACTCTGCAAGATATCACCTCATGGGAAATAGGCACAATGACATGGACTGACCATGTTCCTATAAGCATTACCCTAGGACACCCGAATAAATCTTACACCTCACATCCCTGGAGACTCAACTCCTCTCTACTGGAAGACCCTACTAATCGCAAAACTATCATAGAAGATCACTCTCTGTTCTCTGACACAAACGACACGGCTGACATCTCTAGAACTACTCTATGGGCCACCTACAAAGCCTACATGAGAAGGAAAATAAACTCACAAATTCTTACCCAGAGAAGGCGTCAGATTGAAGAGGTTTTAAAAATCAAGGAATTGAACAAACATGACCCGAGTGATATCCATTCATCTTCCTTATTGGAGCTTAGAAATAAACTTCACTCTTTACTACGATTCAAATACGACCTCAACCTACAGAAAACTAAAGCGAAATATTATTCTCTAGGAAACAAAGCCGGATCACTACTTGCCAGATCGGTAAAACAACATTGCCTCAAATCTAAAATAAATTCTGTAGGACACCCCCTATCCAACGCTCCGGTAACCAACCCCCTAGACATAGCGAACGCGTCTGCCGACTATTACCAATCTCTCTATAATCTCAAAGATGACAAAGAAACAATCCAACCAACCTCCACCTCTATACAACATTTCATGAATTCCATCTCACTTCCAGCCCCATCCCCATCTCAGATCCAAGAAATCTCAGAACCGTTCTCCCCCAAAGAAACTGAATCAGCAATTAAACCACTACGACTTCACAAATCCCCAGGAGGAGACGGTTATTCCAACGAATATTATAAATGTTTTGCTGACATCTTCTCTCCATATCTAACGAACCTCTTCAATCACGCCGCAATCTCTGGTTCTTTACCGAACAAAATGCTACAATCTATCATCACTACCATCCCTAAACCGGGTAAAGATCCCCAACTTGTACAAAACTACAGACCCAGATCTCTCATAAATACAGATATGAAATTATTTGCAAAATTAATTTCCCACAAATTACTCTCTTATCTTCCAAATCTGATTCACCCATCAAGTAGGTTTATACCAGGGAGACAAGCCCCAGATGTCACCAGAAGAATACTCTCCATAATTCATTGCCTAGAATATCAAATACACCTTCTCTGCTCCTCTCATTAGACGCACAGAAGGCGTTGGACCGCATCCATTGGGGATTTTTTACAAAAATTCGGTATTACAGGATGGATACAAAATGCTATCATGTCTTTATACTCACACCCATCGGCCGGGGCTCTTAATGATGGCATATTATCCCAGCCTTTCAGCATCACCAACGGCACTAGACAGGGCTGCCCTTTATCCCCTATTGTGCTCACATTACTTATCGATCCTCTTGTGATCAGAATGAGAGAAAAGAGTCTATTCACAGGCATTTCTTGCCAAGGATCCGAACACAAAATCAGCTGATTTGCTGATGATATTATTTTAATGGTCACCAAACCTTCCCAATCTCTGCCTCGTATCAGGTCTATACTCAACCAATATTCTGAAGTTTCCTATTACAAATTAAACGAGAACAAATCTTTAATACTGAACCTACACACACCTCTGAAAACTCAACTGCGACTCTTGAAATAATTTCCCTTTATATGGTCCAACCGCTCCATACCCTCCTAGGAATTCATCTAACACCCCCCCACCTCACAGATGTTTGATACCAACTATAAACCAATCCTTCAATCCCTTCCGAAAGAAATCCACTCACTTCAAACGTTTGGCCTTTCAAAATTAGGACGTATTGCGGCCCCAACAATGATTGTCCCACCCAATCTACTGTATATATTTCGGACCCCCCCTCTACCAGCACCCAAAGCTTCCTTCCACAATATTCAGAAACAATTCTCCCAATTTCTATGGGAATCAAAACGCCCGAGATGTGTCCCGAATCTATGAATTCCTCCATTCCACAAAGGAGGAGCTGGTCTCCCCCATATACACTCATATTACTTAGATACACTTCTTGACCAAATATATTTTTGGTGGCATCCGTCTACAGAGAAAATGTGATCCCTTATAGAGACATCATTATTCCTTCCCCTTTATCCACAATATATCCTCACCAGAAGCTGGATAGACCACACAGGAACCTCCACTAATCCTCCTGCATTACAGCCTCCTAGCAGCCGGTCCACATTCCTCTCCTACAAATCCACTGAAACGACCTCAATCCCGATCCCCATTCATTCCCTACACTCATTCATGGCCTCTCTCAGCCTAAACAGGTGGATACAATGTAATATAACCTAGTCCTAGACCTCCATTCAGCAGAAGACATCGTACCCTTTCAGGTGCTCCAAAACAAATGTTTAGTACCCACAGAGGATACTTTACCTACCTAAAGATCCCCCCCTGTATCTGCTGTGAGAAGATTCCATCGCCCTCCACTCTGCCAACCCCAGTATTCCAATACTTACAGAAATCTAAACACCCCGGAAAGGGGATCTCCATCTTCTACTCCTTTCTCACTAAATTAGAACTCCCCACGAGGACATCATCCCTTCACAACTGGGAATGGATTCTCTCCCGATCCTTCTCAGATCACACATGGAGTAAAACCTTTCCTGTCACCTATAAATCCTCCCGATGTGCCACACATTGGGAATCCGACCTAAAAATCCTACATCAATGGTACTGAACCCCAATCCGACTTTCAGAAATCTGTCCCCCCCTTCCCCTCAGTGCTGGCATCAATGCAGAGAATGAGGCCCCCACTACATGTACTACGGCCCTACAAATCCCTGCAATCATTCTGGAATAGTATTTGTAATGAATGTCGGAAGTAATAGGCTGCACAGTGCGCCCAGACCGGCCCGAGCTTTCCTCCATATTAGACAACGTTCCTTCTGGGCCCCGCTGGATTGTTCTCCATATTCTATTAGAAGCCAAATAATATCACCAGACCATGGAAATCGCTGACCCCCCCAATGACTGATAATTCATTATAGAAATACCAATGTGACATGGAAGAGATCTGCCAACTTATCACACCCAAAATGTGCTTCCTCATGGTGTCAGTGATCACTTACCCCCAATTGTAAAGTTACATTTTGATGACTTCTCCTCCCCGGAGTATACAATATTATCCTGACCGGTATGCTGTTGTTGTTCTCCCCTCTGGCTCTGACAGTTCTTCCTGTTGTTGTCATTTCTCCTCCCCTCCTCCTCCCTGTACCCTTCTCCCCCCCCCCCCGTACCCTCCTCCTCCCCGTACCCTCCTCCCCCCCTTGTCCCCTACGGGTCTTAGTTGTCTGACAATTGAAGCCGATTCCATTATCACACGTTCATGTCAGTAAATGTATACATTGTTATCCTGGGAAACGATGGAATTGTTCCCCTTCACCCTCATCATCTGTACAACAAAGAGCCGCCATTGTCTCCTGTCTGTGATATGTTATTATATCTGCTGGAGAAACTGCAATAAAGGATATTAGAGTATAAAACACAAAATGCAACATGAGCGTTTGTGATGAGTTTTCCATGTATTTCAGGCCTGTTTCACACCAATGCAGTTTGTGTTTTGTTCCTTTTGCAATGCGTTTTGCGTTTTTTGCACATGTGGTTGACGCTTTTTTTTTTTGGCCAATTTGTTGCTTGCCTGATTAAAAATGTAAAACATGCGTTTTGATGCATTCAGGCCTGTTTCACACCAATGCAGTTTGCGTTTTGTTAGTTTTGGAGGGAGCTGTGTGTTTTTGAAACATGCTTTACATCCTTTTCTACATCCTTAAACACAAAATGTATAAAAAAATGCAACACATGAATATTCAATGCATTTCAGGCCTGTTTCACACCAATGCAGTTTGTGTTTTGTTAGTTTTGCATGTGTGTTTTTGATGCTTTTTAAAAAAAACTTTTTGCCAACTTGTTGCTTGGTAGATCAAAAATGCAACACATGCGTTTTTGATGCCTTTTCAGCGCATTTCAGGCCTGTTTCACACCAATGTGGTTTGCATTTTTGTGCGTTTTGCAGTGCATTTTTATTTGCAATGATATTTTTCTAGCATTTTTATAATTTTTTTTTTTTTTTAGCAACTTGTTGCTGTGCTGATTAAAAGCACAAAATGCATAAAAATATGCAAAATGTGCACTTATGCATTTCAGGCCTGTTTCACACCAATGCAGTTTGTTTTGTTCGTTGTGCGCTTTGTGTTTTTGAAGCATGTTTTAAATTCTTTTTTTTTTTAGCAACTTGTTGCTGGGAAGATTAAAAGCACAAAATGCCTTTTACCTTTTTGCGTTTTTGATGCTTTAAAAAAAACTTTCTAGGCAACTTGTTGCTTGGCAGATTACAAACGCAAAATGCCTACAAAACACACCACATGCTTTTTTATGTGTTTTCAATGCATTTCAGGCATGTTTCACACCAATGCAATTTGCATTTTTTGCGTTTTGTGTTTTTGCATGCACGTTTCTTTAGCATTTTTTTTATTTTTTTTAGCAACTTGTTGCTGAGCGGATTAAAAACACAAAAATGCATAAAAAAATGCAACTCGTGCATGCACATTTTTGAAGCATTTTTAAAATCCTTTTAATCATTTTTTAACACATGCATTTCAAGCCTGTTTCACAGTTTGCATTTTGTCAGTTTTCCAGTGCTTTTTTTTTTAAGGTTTTCTATTTTTTGGCCAACTTGTTGCTGGGCAGATTAAAAATGCAAAACTAATTAGAAACGCAACACGTGTGCATTTTGTATGCGTTTTCCATGCATTTCAGGCCTGTTTCACACTAATGCAGTTTGCATTCTGCAGTGCGTTTGGTGTTTTTACACGCACGTTTTTGAAGAATTTTTTTGAATCTTTTTTTTCAGCAACTTGTTGCTGGGCAGATTAAAATTGTGTGGTAGTTTTATACCGTGTGATCTGATGCAGGAATCGCACTGCATTGGTGACCTGCGTTTGGGATATTGCACTGACACCCGCTGCTAATCACAAGGGCAGTGCGATTTGAGCTCGGTGCAGGAAATGGGATTGGATTGGGGGTTTCCCGCACCACGTTCTAGTGTGAACCCGGAGCTTAGGATCCCCCTTACTGACAGAGCTGCACAAATATTCTTCATTAAGTACTAAGAAGTAGTTCTACATCGATATTCTCCCCGATCCTCCCATTCCCAATCCATGCACAAGAGGCTCTTCTACAATTCTAAGATATAGGGGCGATTTATATACATATTGCTGTATGAATGTCACCAGCACAGCCATCAAAGAATCCCTCATGTGTGTTGTATGCCCATTTCCTATGATCATCTGCTCCCCCTAGTGGGCAGAATATGATATTTTCCTGTTTGAGGTATTTCAGGAAATACTGCATATTATGGACACTAAATAGAGCCGGTGAACACAGGAACTAAACATATTGGACACAACAATGCGGAGATTATTCCTGATGGTTGTACAAATGTTTGTGACATTCAGACAACAAATTTAAAAACAAAACAACAGAATATAAAGAGTTTAAGAAAAACAGTACAAAATATTTCCAAGCATTCCTTGAATGTTCTTTACAAACACAGTTGTCATACTAAGGAAAAGTGCTAATGATTTATCTTGTATGGTCCACCTAAAACAAAAAGACAAAATATGGCGACCCATCCCCCCCCCACAGTCTTCAGATATGAACATTCATGTGGTTTAGGTTCTTTAGTACTCTAAAGCTGGATGCAGACATTACCATCATTACAAATGGGATGACAATCTCAACCTTGCCGAAAGTGTTAGTGAAACTGCACAAAAATAAAATCTGTCCCCCCCCCCCCCTCAGGTTTCTGCTACAATGTGCTAGTATGCTCCACCTACAAACACAGTATGATAAACATACCCGAGAAACGCAGCCCCCTAGTGGCGTCCTGTCACCACTGCACAGGCTTCCATCTGCACCCGCTCTTCCTTCCCGGATTGGGGGCTCTGGCCATTGAATGGCTGGGCTGCAATGACGTCACTCCCGTGCATGTGTACAGGAGCCGCGGTCGCAGCTCAGCACTCTGCAATCCACAGCATACTGTGTGGCTGTGAATACAGAGTGTCACTGCACATGCGTGGGTGATGTCATTGGTCATGGCCAATGCAGATATCCCCTAGACCAGGGTGGATAAAAATCAATGATTTTTTTTAAAAAATCAAAAAAATCAGATTTTTTTTATTTAAATCGGATTTTTTTAAATAAAATGCTTTTTGAGGAAAATATATTACCATCCAAAGGTTATTCCATCATGAAATAAAGATTAGTTTTTTAATTATGTAGAATAATATAGACACCAGCGCATCGGCCCAATCCCGACAGTATTAAACACCATTCAACTGTCGCAATCCAGTGCCACCTAGCCATTTCCTGCATTTTCCTGGCCTTCTACTTAAGCCACAAATATGTTTTTTTTGTGCTGATGTAGCCTACAGAAGGGAGTATGTTCATCTCTCTGCAAATAATATTTTAGCTTTTATGAGAGATGAAACATACCCCTTTTGATGTATGGAGACACCTTTAGCTCCCCACACAGATCAGAGACCCCCTGCTGTCATGAAGCCAAAATGTCTCCAGCCACTTCCTTTAAACCGGTTTCACCAGGTGACAAAACCTTATTTAGCACTGTAGGCGTCACATCCAGGAAGCCCGGCTTTTTAGCCACTAATTGATGCCTCTGTGTCTGACTGAATATACATTTTTAATGACAAAGGAATGTCACTACAGTTACGATTACATATTGCTACTGATCACATCTTATCTACTCAAATCTGTACATTTATGTCACATGTATGTTACAACCAGTGTGCAAAAATGTATTTGCTTTGGAAGAATAAATCCCCTCTAATGTTGGGTGTCCTACATGTGTGGATGTTGCCGCGTTATAGAATCATTTTTTACATTTTAGAATGGGGTGCCTCAAGACTGTCCATAATTTTAGAGGGCGCCCTTCCTAAAAAAAAAGGTTGAGGTACACTGCTATAGAGTACAGGCTGGTAATGTACACAATATATTTGCTCCATCAAACTATGACATAAACCTGAATGATTCTTTTCATCACATTCAGTTTATACCCATAACAAGTCCCAACATTCCTGTGTAGATCTCCATACACACTTCCATTGGTGGTCACTTGGAAACACATTTGTACACACCCATGGAGTATATATGCGTTATAGTGTGCATGTTATCTACTGAAAACACTTGATGTGTAGATGTAAGGACTATAACCACTTGCCCTCCAGAAGATTTACCCCGCCCCCCACCCGCTTCATGACCAGGCCACTTTGTGCAACACTGCGTTACTTTAACTGACAATTGCGCGTTCATGCAACGCTGTGGCCAAATAAAATTCATGTCATTTTTTCCCACAAATAGAACTTTCTTTTGGTTGTATTAGATTACCACTGGATTTTTTTTTATTTTTTGCATTATAAACAAAAAAGACCCCAAATTTTTACTTTCTGCTATAAAACATATCCAATAAAACAGTTTTTAAAAATTCAATTTACTTCATAAATTTAGGCCAATATGTATTCTGCTACATATTTTTGGTTAAAAAAATCAAAATAAGCGTATATTGATTGGTTTGTGCAAAAGTTTTAGTGTCTACAAAATTATGAGATATATACTGAACTTTTTAAAAAAATGTTTTTATTCTTTTTTAGTAATGGTGGCGATCAGCGACTTATAGCGGGACTGCAATAACGCAGTGAACAATCTGACACTAACTGACAGTTTGTGGGAACCAGTGACACTAATACAGTGATCAGTGCTGAAAATATAGACATATGTCACTGTACTAATGACACTGGCTGGGAAGGGGTTAAACATCCAGGGTGATGAAAGGGTTAAATGTGTGCCTGGCCAGTGTTCATGTGTACTGTGTCAGATGCTTTCACTAAGGTATATGATGGATTTGATTGTGCACACAGCAGCCCCCCTGTGGTAATAGAACTGCTATAGGGCGCTCACCAAGTGGTTCAGGGCTCAGAGCTTGCTTATATATATAACCAACAAGAACCAGCGACGTACTGGTACATCACTGGACTTTGAATAGTTATACCAGGATGATGCCTACAACTGCAGGCATCATTTTGGTATAATTTTTTTCACCCAGCGATCGGCTTTCATGGAATAGCAATTCTAGTGGCTAATTAGCTGCAGGATTGCTTTAACAAGTAGTGGGAGATGATGCCCAACCTCCCCCGCTGCCTTCCACGGCCTTTTTGGGCAGTCCCGCACCATCGGGGGAAGCTGAAAAGGCAGCCGGTGTTTCTGCCAGCTGACCATAGAGCTGATTGGAGACCAGAGTGGTGCCAATCATCTCTATAGTCTAAAAATTCGGAAGCTATTAGCATATCATCACTTCAGTTTCACAGGATATAAACAGCGTCATTTGTAAATTGGGAAAGCATGTGATCACACCGATCTTGGTTTGATTAGATAATG
The DNA here is from genome assembly GCF_062004578.1 of Staurois parvus. NCBI lineage: Eukaryota > Metazoa > Chordata > Amphibia > Anura > Ranidae > Staurois > Staurois parvus. The sequence goes on along the minus strand of NW_028318402.1, from coordinate 42,802 downwards.
TAAGCGCAGAGGAGAGATCTAGAGTCTGATAGACCCCAGATTTCTTAAAAAAGAATATATGACAATGCCCATTGAAGTTATAGGGGATATTTGCATTCCCTGTGATAGCATTAAAAGTGATTAAAAAAAAAATCAAAGGGACAGTGTAAAAATAATAAAAAAAAATCAACATAACTTGAAAAAAAAAATCACCCTCGCCCCCCGCACGCGCACACCTGTGTTCGTGAGCGTTGACCCTGTGCCAGTATGTAAACAGCGGTTGCACCATACATGTGAGGTATCGCTGTGAATGTCAGATCAAGGGCAGTAATTCTTACACTAGTCCTCCTCTGTAGATCTATAATGGTAGCTTGTAAAGGCTTTTAAAGCATTGCCTATGGATATTAAAAACATATACAGTTTGTCGCCATTTCATGGGGCATGCGCAGTTTTAAAGCAGTTTCAAAGTAATTTCCTAGCAAAAAATACTGATTTTTTTTTTCATGTGAACAAAAAGTGTCAGAAAAGGCTTGATCTTCAGGTGATGCGAGTGAGTGATGTGTGGCATAAACTTCTAATGCTGGGCATAGAATGCCCCCACCCCCCAAAAAGACCCCTTTTTGGAAAGTAGACACCCCAAACTATTTGCTGAGAGGCATGTTGAATCAATAGAAGAATTTATTTTTTTACCACAGGTTTTTGGAAAATGACAAAAAATATATATTTTTTTTACACAAAATTGTCACTTAAATGATTTATTGCTCACACATGCCATGGGTATATGTGGAATTCCTCCCCAAAATACATTCTGCTACTTCTCCCGAGTATGGGGGTACCACATGTTGGAGACGTTTTGGCAGCCTAGCCAAGTACAGGACCCCAAAATCCACTCCCTCATCATATCACGACTCGACTACTGCAACTCCCTCCTCACTGGCCTGCCTCGCCGCTGGCTATCCCTGCTTCAGTCCATCCTGAATACGGCTGCCAGACTCATTCACCTTTCCAACCACTCCGTTTCCGCCACCCCCCTCTGCCAATCCCTCCACTGGCTTCCGATTGCGCAACGGATCAGATTCAAAATCCTAACGCTGACGTACAAAGCCGTCCACCATACTGCCCCGAACTACATCACTGACCTAATATCCAAGTACCGCCCAGCACGCACACTCCGCTCCTCACAAGACCTCCTTCTCTCTAGTTCCCTGGTCTCCTCCTCCCATGCCCGCCTCCAGGACTTCTCCAGGGTGTCACCCATCCTCTGGAACTCCCTGCCCCAACCCATCAGATTATCACCTACTCTCCTCTCCTTTAGGCGCACCCTGAAAACCCATCTCTTCAGGGAAGCCTACCCCACCCCCTGCTAACTTGCCGACCTCCTCCACTCTTCCTACCACCCCATCCCCCACAGCTATCTCCTCCTGTGCCACCATCCCCTCCATCCCAGATTGTAAGCTCGAAAGAGCAGGGCCCTCAATCCCCTCATGTTTTGCATTGTATTGGTATTGTTCTGTCACATGTTCTGTCCCCCTTTGTAATGTACAGCGCTGAGCGAACTATTGGCGCTTTATAAATACTGTATAATAATAATAATAATAAGCACCTTCAGGCTTTTAAAGGGCTTTATTTCCTCATAACACTTCCTGACTACCTATCACAGTTTCGGAGGCCCTGAAATGCCAGAATAGCACCAACCCCCCCAAATGACCACTTTTTGGAAAGTAGACACACCACAGAATTTGATAGGAAGCATGGTAAGGGGGGTTGGGGCTATCCTGACATTTCAGGGCCTCCAAAACTGTGATAGGTAGTGATAAAGTGTAATGAGGAAGTTATGCACCTTCAGGCTTTCAAAGTGGTCACTGGATTTCAGACTCCTGTATGTGGCTAGGCTTCCAAAACGTCTCACACACGTGGTATCCCCATACTCGGTAGAACTAACAGAATGTATTTTGGTGTGTAATTCCACATATACCCATGGCTTGTGCAAGAAATATATAATTTAAATGACAACTTTGTGTAAAAAAAAATGTTTTTGTCATTTTCCAGAAATGTGATACAAGAAAAATCTTCCATGGACTCAATACGCCTCTCAGCAGATAGCTTAGGATGTCTACTTTCTGAAAAGGGGTCATTTGGGGGTGTTTGTACTATCCTGGTATTTTAGCACCTGAAGAAATGTGATAAGCAGTCAAAAAGTAAAAGCTGTGTAAATTCCATTATCTATACCATAGTTTGTAGATGTTATAACGTTCACACAAAGCAATCAATATACACTTAGTGGGATTTTTTTTAACCAAAAACATGGAGCAGAATACATTTGGCCTACGCTTATGATTAAATTTTATTTTTTTTTTTCAAATATTTTATGACCAAAATATCGTTTTTTTAAAAATATTCTTCTCAAAACTTTTTTTGTGTATAGCGCCAAAAATAAAAAGCGGACCGGTGATCAAATGCCTCCAAAAGAAAGCTCTATTTGTGTGCAAAAAAGGGCGTAAATTTCGTTTGGGTGCAGCATTTCATGACCACGCAATTATCAGTTGAATTAGAGCAGCGCTGTATAGCAAAAAAATGGCGTAAATTGCAGTATTTATACCATAGTTTGTAGACGCTATAACTTCCACACAAAGCAATCAATATACACTTACTGGGATTTTTTTTACCAAAACATGGAGCAGAATACATTTTGGCCTAAATTTATAACTAATTTTGAGTTTACTATATATTTTTTATAGCTGAAAGTAAAAAATATGGTTTTTCTTCAAAATTTTTTGTCTTTTTTTGTTTATAGCGCGAAATAATAAAAAGCGCACAGGTGATCAAATACCACTGAAGGTAAGCTCTATTTGTGTGAAAAAAAGGATGTAAATTGCGTTTGGGTACAGCATTGCATGACCGCGCAATTATCAGTTGCATTAGTGCAGTGCTGAGTAGCAAAAAGAGGCCTGGTCAGGAAGGGGGGGGGGTGATGGACAGCAGAAGTATTCTTTTATTTTTGTGTTGTTTTGTTTGTGGCCAAACAGTCAACTTGTCTGCTTTGTTTATAATTTGGAGTTCCTGCACCCTGCAGGAGGTGGGAAATGGGATTGATCTCAGCAGAAAGTGCAGACAGCATGGTGTTGTGTGGCCATGAAAGGCCAGGCTTGTGCACCAGGAGTTTGGGGTCTTGGTCAATTGAAAGGGCCATACTATCTCCTTATGAGTGGGAGAGCTTGAAAGAGGATGTCAGAGCCACTTCTGGCTGAGCCCTAACTATGAGATGCATTGAACTGTGCTTTGCGCACTGCTGGGACTTGTGGTCCTATATTGCCTGTATAGTCTTGAAGCTGCGGCCAAGACACACAGCCCTCTGAGACACGTGAAGAGTTGGTCCCCTGCTTGTCGGAGAGTGCTGTGTGAGGTCTGAGCTGAAGCCAGACCCCACAGCCAAGACCCCGCCAAGTCCCTGCAAGCCTGTCGCTGTGTGTCCCTGCATACTGCCCGTGAGTGTCCCTACACACTGCCTGTGGGTGTCCCTGGAAACTGATCGCTGTGAGTGTCTCTGTACACTGGCTGCTGCGTGTCCCTGGAAGCTGATCGCTGTGAGTGTTCCTGCACACTGGCGGCTGCGTGTCCCTGGAAGCTGATCGCTGTGAGTGTCCCTTCACCCTGTCTGCTGCATGTCCCTGGACGCTGATCGCTGTGAGTGTCCCTGCACCTTTGCTGCTGCGTGTGCCTGGAAGCTGATCGCTGTGAGTGTCCCTGGACACTGGCTGCTGCATGTCCCTGGACACTGATTGCTGCGAGTGTCCCTGCACCCTGGCTGCTGCGTGTCCCTGGAAGCTGATCGCTGTGAGTGTCCCTAAACACTGTCTGCTGCATGTCCCTGGAAGTTGATCACTGTGAGTGTCCCTGCACACTGGCTGCTGCGTGTCCCTGGAAGCTGATTGCTGTGAGTGTCTCTCTGCACACTGTCTGCTGCGTGTCCCTGGAATCTGATCGCTGTGAGTGTCCCTGCACCGTCTGCTGCGTGTCCCTGGACGCTGATCGCTGTGAGAGTCCCTGCACCCTGGCTGCTGCGTGTCCCTGGAAACTGATCGCTGTGAGTGTCCCTGCACACTGTCTGCTCTGTGTCCCTGGAAGCTGTCTTCTGCCGAGTGTCCCTGGATGCCACTTGCCGTGAGTGTCCCTCCAAGCTGCATGTTGCGGAGTGCCTGAACTGTACCTATTGTGTGCCCATATTATCCTTGCTTGGACTGCCCCATGGTGTGCCCATATTACCCTTGCCTGAACTGCCCCTATTGTGTGCCCGGATTATTACTACCTGGACTTCCCTATTGAGTGCCGGATTATTGCTGCCGGAACTGCCCCTATTGTGTGCCCGGATTATTATTGCCCGAACTGCCCCATTGAATGCCCGGATTATTGCTTGCCTGAACTGCCCCTATTGTGTGCCTGGATTATTATTGTCTGCACTGCCCCATTGAGTGCCCGGATTATAGTTACCTGGACTGCCCCATTGAGTGCCCAGATTATTGCCACTTGAACTGCCCCATTGTGTGCCCAGTTAGCTTTGCCTGGACTGCCCCACTGTGTACCCGGACTATTGCTACCTGAACTGCCCCATTGTGTGCCCAGTTATCTTTGCCTGAACTGCCCTATTGTGTGCCTGGATTATTGTTGCCTGAACTGCCCTATTGTGTGCCTGGATTATCTTTGCCTGGACTCTCCCCAATTGTGTGCCCGGACGCTACCCTTATTACCCTGACCAAGTGTCTCACATCCTTCAATAAAACCCTTGTGTGTTTATCGTTCTCCGTGTGCATTCTGTCCCGCCTACACTTCCATCACAGGAGGTAAATCCTCTGGAGGGCAAGTGGTTAAGAGATATTATTATTCAGTATTATTATCACGTATTTTTGATTGGACATATAATGCACTTGGGAAAAGTTGGGTAAATATAGAAAATACACTAAATGAGACACAATTGGGTAGGATGGTGTGGTTTCCACATCAATACCGTAGGCTGGCACAAAGCACGAGCACTTACACACGAAATGTATTAAGAATTTGGGATGTAATTCACAAACAAATGGGATGGGAGTCTAATTCCATGTTGATGCTGATGGTGGCTACAGATTATATGTATATAATATATACAGATATAATGATTGATGAAGAAATCTGCTCCTTTCAGGAGCTGAAAAACAAGGAAGAACTGTTTTCTAGATTAGATGAATGGCGATATTTTCAACTAAGACACTTTGTGGCAAAGCTCCCTAGGCCCTTAAGGACAAAAGTAGATATGAACCCATCTGAACAATTACTCTGAAAAGGTAGAGAAGGGAAGCATGGTACTGTAATGACAGAAGTCACTTCCCCCTTGTATATGGAGAAATGGGAAAGGGAATTGGAAATATATGATGAGCAACAAAAAAAAGAACATTTTTAGATTAGCACATGGGACTGTAGATATGAAGGTGGTGGAAATTAATTCTAAATGTTTAGCTAGGTGGTATATTACACCGAATGTGGCACATATGCAATATGGAGATAAATCACCTATGTGTTGGCAGGGATGCGGATTAAGGGCACAATGGCACATACAGTATCTCACAGAAGTGTGTCCACCCCTCACATTTTTGTAAATATTATATTCTATCTTTTCATGTGACAACACTGAAGAAATGACACTTTGCTACAATGTGACATAGTCAGTGTACAGCTTGTATAACATGTAAATTTGCTGTTCCCTCAAAATTATTAGCCATTTTCTCTCCCCGATGTCATGTGACTCGTTAGTGTTACAAGGTCTCAGGTGTGAATGGGGAGCTGGTGTGTTAAATTTTGTGTTTTTGCTCTCATGCTGTCATACTGGTCACTGGAAGTTCAACATGGCACCTCATGGCAAAGAACTCTCTGAGGATCTGAAAAACAGAATTGTTGCTCTACATAAAGATGGCATAGGCTATAAGAAGATTGCCAAGACTCCAAAACTGAGCTTCAGTACAGTGGCCAAGACCATACAGCAGTTTAACAGCCATGGTCGACCAAAGAAGTTGAGTGCAAGTGCTCACCGTCATATCCAGAGGTTGTCTATGGGCAATAGACGTACAAGTGCTGCCAGCATTGTTGAAGGGGTGGGGGGGTCAGCCTGTCAGTGCTCAGACCATATGCCGCACACTGCATCAAATTGGTCTGCATGGCTGTCATCCCAGAAGGAAGCCTCTTCTAAAGATGATGCACAAGAAAGCCCGCAAACAGTTTGCTGAAGACAAGCAGACTAAGGACATGGATTACTGGAACCATGTGCTGTGGTCTGATGACACCAAGATAAACTGATTTGGTTCAGATGATGTCAAGTGTGTGTGGCGGCAACCAGGTGAGGAGTACAAAGACAAGTGTGTCTTGCCTACAGTCAAGCATGGTGGTGGGAGTGTCATGGCCTGGGGCTGCATGAGTGCTGCCGGCACTGGGGAGCTACAGTTCATTGAGGGAATCATGAATGCCAACATGTACTGTGACATACTGAAGCAGAGCATGATCCCCTCCCTTCGGGGACTGGGCAGTATTCCAACATGATAACGACCCCAAACACACCTCCAAGACGACCACTGCCTTGCAAAAGAAGCTGAGAGTGAAGGTGATGGACTGGCCAAGCATGTTTCCAGACCTAAACCCTACTGAGCATCTGTGGAGCATCCTCAAATGGAAGGCGGAGGAGCGGAATGTCTCTAACATCCACCAGCTCCGTGATGTCATCATGGAGGAGTGGAAGAGAACTCCAGTGGCAACCTGTGAAGCTCTGGTGAACTCCATGCCCAAGAGGGTTAAGGCAGTGCTGGAAAATACTGGTGGCCACACAACATATTGACACTTTGGGCCCAATTTGAACATTTTTACTTAGGGGTGGACTCACTTTTGTTGCCAGAGGTTTAGACATTAATGGCTGTGTGTTGAGTTATTTTGAGGGGACAGCAAATTTACATGTTATACAAGCTGTACACTGACTACGTCACATTGCAGCAAAATGTCATTTCTTCAGTGTTGTCACATGAAAGGATGTAATAAAAGATTTACAAATCACGCACTTCTGTTGGATACTGTATATGGTGGGAGTGTTCTAAAATTCAAGAATATTGGGGGGGAATAATTGACCAAATCCAGGAGGTAACTGGAGTTAGAATTCCGAAAGATCCAGGGATATGCCTATTCCATAGAAGTTTACAGTAGAAAAATGTCCGCATGTCCTCTATTTCTTCCTGCATGCGGAGTAACACAAGGAGAGGATAATTAGGAGGTCTGGGATAACAAAAGGAGTGTGTAATCCCTGAGGGGATAATCAGCCACCAGAGGATACATCCATTACTCCTAAAGAAAGGATCTCCCTATTTCACCAGCAAAAGTATATGTTTAGCAGGTTCCAGGGAAAGTGAACCGAAAGCGTGTATAGCCTAATTGCATCAAAGGAGGTGAGCGCACATCTTCACTATTTGAAGGATTCACAAAAGTCACAAATTGAAGAACAACAAGCACCAAGTCACTATATATAAACAATTGTTTATTCAATGGGACTATTATTTTGATGATATTTGGATTCATACTAATCACTATTAATTATTTATGAGCATTTGGTTATTTTTATTTATGGGGGATCATTTAAATGCGTTTTAGTTGAGGGTTATTAGTTGGTTTACTATTTTTATTATATTAAATGAGGGTATTATGAATATAAATGAAATTGAGGGTATTAGTAAGTACATCATGTCACTAATAGATGATTTATGAGCACTTGGTAAAATATTTTTTTAGAGGAGTATTTCATGTGGAATTATTTTGATATTTATTTAGAGGAGATTGATTAGTTGAAACTATCTATTTAAATATTTTTTGGTATTTATACACTTTTATTAGTTATTTGTATTATAATTTGAATTAATTTAATGGTAATAATTTAATTATTATTTATTGAAAAGTATTTAGGAGCGCAACATATATTTGAGGACACCTCGGTTGTTGCTTACATCAGTAGGGGGTCTAACAAACTCAAGGGCATCAAACATGGACACCTTCATGCGGGTGTAATCAAAGAACTATTGGGGAATGCCCAAAATTCATGGTAGAGTATAGAAATGCCTCTTGGAAATTCTCTGCAAGACAATGGTATGCATCCATTAACGGCACAACACCCTCCTCTTTTTCCACTGGGCCATTCTTTCCATGATCATTTTGAGTTGGACCAAGCCAAGTGTCAAATAGCTCAAAATACATAAATCCATCTTCCCTTTTAGGCACTTCCCCCCAGGAAAAGCAATACTTTCATGGACATTTAACAAGCATTCTTGATGCTTTTTCAATACTTCATAAACACAACAAAAAAACGTTGTAAATGCCATAGGCAGGTTAATGAGCCTCTCTTTGCTGTCCATAATCAACACATGTGTAAACGAGCCCCGAGTGTACTGTTTTTCCAAAATGCCCATTTATAACACATATTTGATCCCCTTTGTGCTTTTTTTCAAGTAAATTAGATTTTTTTTTTTACAGCAAAGTTCCTTTTTAAATCTGTGTATACTTCATAAAAAAAATCCCTATGAAGTCTTTCAGCTAGCAGAGGAAGAAAACCTGAAAAGTATTCTTTTTCTCACTAACACAAAAATGATTTCCTAAAGTAGTTGTGAACATATAATGTTAGAGACACTTTGTAATACGGGTATAACAACACAGGCACCACAACTGCTTTTCTTTAGTTCAGATATTATCTTTCTTATCTTTTTCACAAGCTTAAAAAGTTCTGTCATGTGACCATGCATCTCTTCTTCAGGATAGTGGGGTGGGGTTACAGAACACTGCAGACACATAGGGGAGGATTTACTAAGACTGGAGCACACAAAATCTGGTGCAGCTGTGCATAGTAACCACAGGGGTGTAGAAAGTTTTGAAAAACTACTTGTCCAGGGACTATGTTGGTGCCCCAATCTACTTGTCAAGATTGAAAAAAAAATTTAACCAAAACTGTATTTAAATATGTGACATGTGTATTGATGGTTTCATGCATAGGCGCCCCAACTTGTGCTTTTACGTTTGTGTATATGTGGGGGTGGGGGGGCCTCAATAATTTTTTGGGGGGGATGATATGTGCTTGGGTGTAACTTTAATTTTTTACAATTAAAAATTTTTTTTTTTTACATTTTTTTTCATCACATAGGGGACAAAGGGGGGTGGTGAGCCTGGCACTGCGTGGAAGCAATCGGGCGGCAACGCTGATGCCCGAATGCTTCCACCTGACAGGTGTGCCCTGCTGCTTGCCCGGCTAAAGCTAGAAAAAAAGTACCTGCCTGGCGCCCATAACTACATGTCCAGGGCATCAGGCGATAGCAATCCAACACCCCTGAACCAATCAGCTTCTAACTTCAGATTGTTCAATAAAGATTTGACAATAAAACTTGGAAGCTGATTGGATTCTATACACAGCTGCACATGATTCTTGTGCTCCAATTTTAGCAAATCACCCCATATTGTTCCTGTATATGTGATCTGTTCAGCCTGAAGCAAGATGTTGGCTTTGCTTGAGCAGTTGGGTGTGTTCAAGAAGCAGGCTGTGAATGCGATAGGGTGTGTGGGCCAGAGGCAGGCTGTGATTGGTGGGGGGACATAGTGGATAAACAGATTATCCAGTACAGCAGGGGTGGGCAATTCATTTTTCCAAGGGGCCACATGAGAAACTGGGACTGTTGTGGAGGGTCGAACATAATTTCTCTCAATATGTTTTTTGGACCTAGGAAGGTCTGTAAGTATGTAAACATACAGAAAGCAAAAACCTGGCGCTAGGAATAATAGGTTCAACTATTCATGAGATGGGTCTCTTTTAGATGGGCGAATGGGGGGTGTTAAAATGGTTGTCTGAGCTATGGTTTTACTGCTCCTGGCTGATCAAGTTGTTATGGGTTAAGTTCTGCTTTAATTGAATTGACTTTATTGATTTATCTCATTATTTGTATTTATTACCTCACATATTTACAGAATTTGCAGTATTTACCTTAAAGTGTTACTAAACCCAGGACCCGGCATTCACTATATCTGGTCTCCCACAGTACACACAACATGGAAATGCAATTATTTTAGTAAATATAAACTGCTAAATACCTTTTCTCATCAGCAGTTAGAGCAGTCTTGTGACTTCTATCAGTGTCCAGCAGAACACTGGTTAAAGCTTGTAGGAGGAGTTTTATTTCTGCTCTAGGAGGATGGAAAACCCCTGACCTCTGTCTGGGCAGTGCTGATTGGCTCTGTGCTGATTACATGCACTCTCTCAAGAAAAAAAAACTAACAATACACACTAAACTGAGCATGTACAGAATGGCTACAGTTCAGTCTGTCTTATCAGGAGATAAGACATGGACCTTTAAACAACAGGAGGAGCAGAGAAGACAGGATCAAACAGCCTTTTTACACAATGCAGAGGATTAACCCCTTAGGTTCCACAGTGAGTATAACAAGCATGCTGTATTGCATATACAGACTGATATTACTGTTGTGGGTTTAGTAGCACTTTAAAATTCAACATTTTACTTTAATAAAATGTCTCTTTTCTGATCGCATGCAATATTTAAAGAACTCAAATAATGCGTAAAATAATCGTGAATTGACCTCCTTGTCATCAGCTCAAGAAATTGCAAGTAAAAGCACAGAAAATTATGTAAATAGCTCATTTTTTGTTTTGTAAATGTAGCGGTGGTGGTTTTTATATTGGTATGAGTAAATGTTTCATAAATAAATACAAGTTTCTGCTCTATTTCTTTGCTCAACTTTTTTTTAATAAGGTGACCAAATTCTGCAGGACGGTGGTGTCCTGGAGCTTTCATTCAATCTGCTGCAGTCAAAGCAACCCGCTTGTTGATTGATAACTGGACTGACTATTTAGCAGCTGAGACAGGAACCTCCTGTAACTATGACTGCCCCTTTTGCTGGACAGCATGCTATATTTAGTGGAAAAGTATACAATTTTCGGTAGGATCAACAGGTATGTTACAGAGGGGACACTTAAGGTATTTTAAATGCTTACTTACAGTGTTATTCCCTTCCAAAATGATTGTTTATTCACTTGCAACATGCCTCTGAAATTGCTAGCAAGTTTGACTTCTTTAGGAAGAAAAATTGCCTTATCAAAGCCCCCTCTCTCTGTTTGCATGTCACAGCCCTTTCCTTTTCTGAGAGTGCCTAATAAATATCTGTGCTGGGCCAGCTCCTCTACCCTTCCCCTCCTCACATAAACGTATATGTAACTGCCAGGGAAGTAACGAAGGGAACACATGACTGATACTGTAGCTCTGGGTCTGCTGACATCAGATAAATAACATGCATAGAATATATAAAATGTACAAAGAATCCTATGGGAAGATTGTTGTCAACATGAATGATGTGGCAACAGGGTATCTTCAACTTAATAAAAAAAAAACCACATCATAAAAATAGCTTAACTTACTATATTACTATATTGCTTATTTTTTTCAATTAAAAAAACACTTATTAACCACTTGCTCTCTGCAATTTTTACCCCCCTTCATGACCAGGCCATTTTTTGCTGTTCAGCACTGCACTATTTCAATTGGTAATTGCGCGGTTGTGTAATGCTGTACCCAAACAAAATTTATGTCCTTTTTTTCACACAAATAGAGCTTTCTTTTGGTGGTATTTGATCACCTCTGCGGTTTTTACTTTTTGTGCTATAAACAGAAAAAAGAGCAAAAAATTTGAAAGAAAATGATATTTTTCACTTTTGGGTATAAAAAGTATCCAATAAACTCAGTTAGTCATAAGGCTTCCTGTACACGAGCCTACCCTGACCGCTAGCTACGGGAAAATACAAATTGCGGCAAAAACGCGGTGCCATGGTTACGCCGCGGTTTGCGTTTTCTCGTGGTCAGAACATTCCTATCCTGAACATGATTCTACCGCATTCAGGAGAGGGAGGTTTACATGACACCTAAACGTGGCAGCTCCTAAACTCTGCTATAAGCACATGTGTACATGGACAGATGGGCTTTTATGGAGTTGAGTTTAGGAGCTTTGGCAAAAAAATGCCAAAAGCTCCTAAACTTGAGTTTAGAAGCTGCTCATGTACATGAAGCTTAAATTTAGGCCAAAATTATTCTGCTACATGTCTGGTAAAAAAAATCCCAACATGTGTATATTAATTGAATTGTATGAAAGTTAAAGCGTCAACAAACTATGGTATATATATTGTGATTTTCACAGTTTCTACGTTCTGACTGCCTATCACATTTCCTCGGGTGCAAAAATTTTCTGACTGCCTATCACATTTCCTCACTCATTTTACACTGTCCCTTTCATTTTTTGTTATCACTTTTATTGTTATCACAGGGAATGTAAATATCCCCTGTGATAGCAATAGGCAGTGACAGGTATTCTCTCCTGAGAAATCTGGGGTCTATTAGACTCTAGATATCTCCTCTGCCGCTAATGTATCTGATCACACCAAGATCGGTGAGATCAGATGCTTTCCCAATTTAAAAACGGTGCTGTTAACATCCAGCGAAACAGAAATGATTAAATGCTCATAGCTTCTGGTCTCTTAGATTTAGGTGAAGCCCTAAGCCACACCATTGCAAACGTTATTGCTTATTTAGTGCAAAAAGAATCAAGTGAAAAATAAATAGAAGAAAAAAGTGCATCAGCATATAGCATACATACACTTAGCCCACGTTCACAATAAATACGACTTTGAAATTGTGAGACTTCCCTTGAAGTCACACGATTTCTAAGTTGCATGTTAGTGCGACTTTAGGTGTGACCTGGAAGACATCATTGTGACTTCATGCACTGATGTCTATGCAAGTTGCACCTGTAGTCTCCAAAAGCAGTGGAGGAACTACTTTCAAAATCGGTGCAAGTCCAATGTAGTCGCACAAATTAAAACGTGTCCATTGCAAACAAAAGGGTGCGACTTGTCATGCGATTTGAAACTGTCAAATTGCATGACAAGTCACACCAGTGTGAATGGGGGCTTATAGTTTACAGGGCTTAGACAAAAAAAGGAAACACTACATGATTTACAGGTGTGAAAGTGATGACATGTTTCTTGTTGAAAGCGGAAGTGATATAACATTCTTTTACTTCTGCTGTGTGATGAGACACCTAGCTAACAGGTGGGAAGAATCACTTTCTTCATTCTCTGCATGTGTGGCTAGTAATATGGAGTTATGTCAGAGCTTACTGAGCTTCAAAGAGGGCACATTGTTGGTGCCGCTTAGCTGGTGCCTCTGTGACTGAAGTTGCCAATTTGTTTGCAATTTGTCAATATCAAAGATTATGACAGCATATACAATTTCCGGGAAAACGTTATCTGATAAACATAAGCACGATTGACATGATCAACCACTGCAAAAGTGACTGCAGAGCTCAATCTCAGTCTTCATGGGACTCAGACCGAGCTCTACAGTCACTTTTGTTGTTTTCTTATTCCAGGTCACAATCCTGTGCAATCTCCTTTTTTCTCTTTCGGTCAGTTGACCATGTTGATCGTGCTTATGCTTATCAGACGACTTTTTCCCAGAAACTGTATATGCCGTCATAACCTCTGATGCTGGACCTCACATCCTCACAAAATTGGCAACTTCAGTCACAGAGACACCAGCTAAGCGGCACCAACGATTTGCCCACTTTGAAGCTCAGTAAGCTCTGACACAACTCTGTATTACTAGCGGCGCACACAGCGAATGACAAAGTGAGGCTTCCCACCTGTAAGCTACAGTTGCAAGAAAAAGTATGTGAACCCCTTGGGATTACGTGGAGTTTTGCATGAATTGGGCATAAAATGTGCTCTGAACGATATCTAAGTCACAACAATAGAAGAACACAGTCTGCTGAACATAATACTATTAATAATAATTGACACATCTACAGTAAGGAAAACATTAAATAAGAATGGAGTACATGGGAGGACACCACGGAGGAAGCCATTGCTGTCCAAAAAGAATATTGCAGCACGTTTGAGGTTTGCAAAAGAGCACCTGGATGTTCCACAGCACTACTGGCAAAATATACTGTGGACAGATGAAACCAAGATTGAGTTGTTTGGGAAGAACACACAACACTATGTGTGGAGAAAAAAAGGCACAGCACACCAACATCAAAACCTCATCCCCACTGTAAAACATGGTGGAAGGAGCATCATGGTTTGGGGCTGCTTTGCTGCCTCAGGGCCTGGACGGATTGTTGTCATTGATGGGAAAATGAATTCCAGAGTTTATCAAGACATTTTGCAGGAAAACGTACGACCATCTGTCCGCCAACTGAAGCTCCGCAGAGGATGGGTGATGCAACAGGACAATGACCCAAAGCATACAAGTAATTCAACAAAACAATGGCTGCAACAGCACAGAATACGCCTTCTGGAGTGGCCCAGTCAGAGTCCTGACCTCAACCCGATTGAAATGCTGTGGCATGACCTTAAGAGAGCGATTCACACCAGACATCCCAAGAATATTGCTACACTGAAACAGTTTTGTGAAGAGGAGTGGTCCAAAATTACTCCAGATTGTTGTGCAGGTCTGATCTGCAACTACAGGAAACGTTTGGTTGAGGTTATTGCTGCCAAAGGAAGGTCAACCAGTTATTAAGTCCAAATGTTCACATACTTTTTCCTCCCTGCACTGTGAATGTTTACATGTTATGTGCAATTAAACCATGGCAACATCTAATGTTTGTGTAGTATTATGTTCAGCAGACTGTGTTCTTCTATTGTTGTGACTTAGATGACGTTCAGAGCACATTTTATGCCCAATTCATGCAAAACTCCACGTAATCCCAAGGGGGTTCACATACTTTTTCTTGCAACTGTAGCTGTCTCATGACACAGCAGAAGCAAAAAACCCCAAACATGTTGTCACTTTCACACCTGCAAATCATGCAGTGTTTCCATATTATTGTCTAACCCCTGTAAGTGTTAGTTTTAGCTTGTGATTAGTAACAGCATGAATGTACAGTAAATTGTGTTTACCTCCAGTCTGGTTGAAGCGGCTCATCGCTGTCTTCACATTGTGTCTGAATACAGGCTCGGCGCCCTTAGCAATCTGTGTCTGACTGTCCCAATACTCTGGTCCTTCTTTATTCATCCAGGGAGCCACCGGATGAGCCCGGCCAATGTCACTGCTGTACAAATCTAGCTGGTGATCGTTCACATATCCAACGATAGAAAATTCTGGCAGACCTGAACCGGGAGCTGAGACCGCTGTGTAATAATATCGCAGAAAGTAATTGTCTAGGAGAGAAAGAGACATACAAACTTAGTCCTGTACAATATCATATTGTGCAGTATGACCGACTTTAGTAATTCTCTCTGACAAACAAACTTCACTTTACAAATAAAGTTGCACTTTGCAAGCGAATTTGCACCAAACTAATTTTAAAAAACTGCAATTTTTCTTGCACTTGATTGGATGATTGAAGTCAGTAGAGTTTCACCTCATTCACCAAGTTATGGGGCAAAAGTTGCCATGTGCAACTTTCCTTGCAAAGTGAACAGCCTGTTTTCTTATAGCAAATTGACCCCATAGACTGTTACATATCACTGCACAGGGTTACTGTCATCATTTAGCTCCTGCTGTTTAGTACTTAACAATTAATGTGTGAATGAGCGTTTCTTGTTGCCTATAACAACCAGATTCTTCCAGTGCAGTATGGGAAAACATAGACCAAAAAAGAGGGGGAATAAAGAGGAGCAACCCCCTAAAAATGGGTACGTTTGAGACATAGCATCTGTATAAAATCTTTTTTTATTGTATATCAAAAACCAACATATTTATTATACCCTAATCACATCCAAAATACTGTATCACACGAAGAATAAAAGATTGCAACATCATAGAAAAATATATTGCTTCATGGGTGACCCAACTCTTTAAGCTCAACGCGTTTCATGGACTTGATCCACTTCTTCAGGAGCCATCACCATATGTATTTTCTTAACTACTAATCTAAATAAAAACACATAATCATTAGTTAACATTCTTCATCACGGGCTGCTCAGCTAAAATGATCGCAAATGCTTTAAAATGGCAACCAAAACCTGAAAGACGTGGAAGAAAGCGAAAAACTACCATTTGAATGGATAGAAGAATAGCCAAAATGGCAAGGACTCAGCCAACAATCAGCTCCAGGAAGATGAAAGAAGGTGTGACGTTCCCTGTGAGTACTGTTACAATTAGAAGACGCCTATGTGAAGCCAAGCTATCTGCAAGAAGCCCCCGCAAAGTCCCACTGTTGAAAAAAAGACACGTGCTGAAGAGGTTACAATTTGCCAAAGAGCACATTGACTGGCCTAAAGAGAAATGGCGCAACATTTTGTGGACTGATGAAAGTAAGATTGTTCTTTTTGGGTCTAGTGGCCAGAGACAGTTTGTCAGACGACCCCCAAACACTGAATTCAAGCCACAGTACACTGTGAAGACAGTGAAGCATGGTGGTGCAAGCATCATGATATGGGGATGTTTCTCATACTACGGTGTTGGGCCTATTTATCGCATACCAGGGATCATGGATCAGTTTGAATACATCAGAATACTTGAAGAGGTCATGCTGCCTTATGCTGAAGAGGAAATGCCCTTCAAATGGGTGTTCCAACAAGACAACGACCCCAAACACACCAGTAAATGTGCAACATCTTGGTTCCAGACCAACAAGATGGACGTTATGGAGTGGCCCGCCCAATCCCCGGATCTTAATCCAATAGAAAACTTGTGGGGTGACATCAAAAATGCAGTTTCTGAGGCAAACCAAGAAATAGAGAAGAACTATGGAATGTCGTCCAATCATCCTGGGCTGGAATACCTGATCACAGGGGCCAGAAGTTGGGTGACTCCATGCAACACAGATGTACAGCAGTTCTCAGAAACAGTGCGACTACAACCAAATATTCATTAAGTGATTCAAAGGAAAGCAAAATCTTCGAACATGTTTCAATTTATATAGTGAATGTTTGAGTTTGTAAAGAAGAATACAAACACTGCTATTTTTTTGAACAGTCTAATATTCACCTTTCTTCAATTTTTTTAGAGGAACAACACAAATTTGATATATTTTTCTTCATGTTTGATTTGGAATAGAATGTGTAGTGTTCCCAATGCATTTGTGTGGATGGAAATAAAAGGTATTAGAAGGATTTTGAGCTTTATTCACTTTTTCAACACACTGCTATTATTGTGAACACAACTGTATATAGCGACGAAATCCAACGCAAGAACGAGGGACCGAAACCAAAATGGTAAAAGACCGACATAAGGTAAGGCCAGGATAAAGTGTCAAAAGCCTTGTTGATGTCTAAGGATAAGAGTAGCATATTGATTCTGTGAATATGAGCCAGATGTTGCAACTGCAGAACTCATCTGATGGCGTCCCCTGCTTGTCTTTCGGGGACAAAACATTCTTTTTGATCAGCCAAGAAAGAAAGGAATTTAAACGAGTGGCTAAAATTTTAGTTACAATTTTCATGTCAATGTTAATAAGGGAAATTGGCCTATAATTCGCGATGCCGGAATTCCTCCAAAACTGCTACAGGATTACTAGTTAGAACATTATGGCGAGTGCATAGAGAGATCGGCTTATGATGATGCGTGAAGGAGTGGAGAAATTTATACAAAGTCTTTTTTTAAAACATCTGATAGGAATAGTTATATTCCCTTGGAAAGTTGCCACCATCCACTCTGGCTCAAGAATGTTTCTAAGGGACAATTCTTGAGAATGAGGCGGAAATGTCGTAACCTGTAAGATTATATTGAGCAAGCCAATTTACCGTATTTTTCGCTCCATAAGACGCACCTAGGTTTTAGAGGCAGAAAACAGGAAAAAAAAATTCTGAACTAATGGACTGCAGACATAGTACAGGGGATGACCAGAGACTGCGGACAGCACAGGGATGACCAGAGACTGCAGACAGCACAGGGATGACCAGAGACTGCAGACATAGTACATGAGATGACCAGAGACTGAGGACATATTACAGGAGATGACCAGAGACTGCAGACACAGTACAGGAGATGACCAGAGACTGCAGACACAGTACAGGGGATGACCAGAGACTGCAGACACAGTACAGGAGATGACCAGAGACTGCAGACACAGTACAGGGGATGACCAGAGACTGCAGACACAGTACAGGAGATGACCAGAGACTGCAGACACAGTACAGGAGATGACCAGAGACTGCAGACAGTACAGGAGATGACTGCTGACCTTTGGGGAGGGGGGGGGGGGGTCTTACTTCCGCGGAGTTGTTCTTTGATCTTACCTGTTCCTCTATCCAGCGGCGCGCTGTCTTCCCGGCTTCTGTAATGGCGCTCGGCATGACAGCCGGGTGCCCAGTGCGCATGAGCGAGAAGCACTTGCGCTTTGTGATTGGTCTGGCGGCTTCTGGGATCTGTCATGTGTCCCAGGTACCGCCTTACCATTCACAAAAAGCACCGCTTCTTGCGCATGCGCACTTGGCAACCGGCTGTCAAGCCCAGCGCCGACACTACAGAAGCCGAGAAGACAGCACGCCGCTGGATAGAGGAACAGGTAAGGTCAAAGTACAACTCCGCGGAAGTAAGAGCGGGTACCTGTCAAATTCAGGTACCCGCTCCCCACCTCCCCAAAGGTCAGCAGTCATCTCCATAAGGCCCGCTGCAGAGCTGAGCGGCCGGCCCGGTATTCTGACACGGCGGCGGTGGAAATACCGGACCGGCCGCTCCATATTCGCTCCATAAGACGCACTAACATTTTCCCCCCTTTTTTGGGGGGAAAAAAGTGCGTCTTATGGAGCGAAAAATACGGTACTTAAAAATAGATTTTTAGAAAAAGGATATAGGGTGGCCTTATTAAATGACGCCATTCGGAAAGTAGCAAGGATGAACAGAGAGACCTTATTAGGTCCTCCTAAATGGTAAAAAAGAGAATAACGAACATATTTTGCCCTTTTATTACTAACTGTTCTGCTCAATATACCCAGATCAAACAGATACTTAAGAGGAGATGGGTATATTGAAAACGGATCCATTTCTAAGAGAGATCTTGCCGGATCAACCAGAGGTTATTTTTAGGAAAGCACCTAATTTGAGGGATAAACTGGCCCCAAATGTAATTGACCCATCAAAACCCTCCTCACTCCCTTTTTTATGCATCCCAAAGGATTTTAGTCTTGTAATAGATACATGATTTGTACGGTAAATACTAGGAAGAAAAAAGTAGTGACTTTTGCTTCAACTGTTACTGATAAACAATATTCCATTTATACATGCATGACATGCGAATATAAATACAGTCATGGCCGAAATTGTTGGCACCCTTGATATTTTTCCTGAAAATCAAGTATTTCACACAAAAAAGGTATTGCATTAACACATGTTTTGCTATACACATGTTTATTCCCTTTGTATGTATTGGAACAAATATAAAACAGAGGCAGAAAAGCAAATATGACATAATGTCACACAAAACCCCAAAAATGGGCTGGACAAAAGTATTGGCACCCTTAACTTAATATTTGGTTGCACACCCTTTGGAAAACATAACTGAAATCAGTCGCTTCCTATAACCATCAATAAGCTTCTGACACCTCTCACCCGGAATTTTGGACCACTCTTCCTTTGCAAACAGCTCCAGGTCTCTCTTATTGGAAGGACACCTTTTCCCAACAGCAATTTTAAGATCTCTCCACAGGTGTTCAATGGGATTTAGATCTGGGCTCATTGCTGGCCACTTCAGAACTCTCCAGCGCTTCTTTGCCATCCATTTCTGAGTGCTTTTTGACGTATGTTTGGGGTCATTGTCCTGCTGGAAGACCCAGGATCTTGGACGCAAACCCAGCTTTCTGACACTGGGCCCTACAGTGCGACCCAAAATCCTTTGGTAATCCTCAGATTTCATGATGCCTTGCACACAGTCAAGGCACCCAGTGCCAGAGGCAGCAAAACAACCCCAAAACATCATTGAACCTCCACCATATTTTACCGTAGGTACTGTGTTTTGTTCTTTGTAGGCCTCATTCCGTTTTCGGTAAACAGTAGAATGATGTGCTTTACCGAAAAGCTCTATCTTGGTCTCATCTGTCCACAAGACGTTTTCCCAGAAGGCTTTTGGCTTACTCAAGTACATTTTGGCAAACTGTAGTCTTGCTTTTTTATGTCTCTGTGTCAGCAGTGGGGTCCTCCTGGGTCTCCTGCCATAGCGTTTCATTTCATTTAAATGTCGACGGATAGTTCGCGCTGACACTGATGCTCCCTGAGCCTGCAGGACAGCTTGAATGTCTTTGGAACATGTTTGGGGCTGCTTATCCACCATCCGGACTATTCTGCGTTGCAATCTTTCATCAATTTTCCTCATCCGTCCACGACCAGGGAGATTAGCTACAGTGCCATGGGTTGCAAACTTCTTGATAATGTTGCGCACTGTGGACAAAGGCAAATCTAGTTCTCTGGAGATGGACTTGTAACCTTGAGATTGTTGATATTTTGCCACAATTTTGGTTCTCAGGTCCTCAGACAGTTCTCGTCTCCTCTTTCTGTTGTCCATGCTTAGTGTGGCACAGACAGACACACAATGCAAAGGTTAAGTGAACGTCTCTCCTTTTTATCTGCTTTCAGGTGTGATTTCTATATTGCCCACACCTGTTACTTGCCCCAGGTGAGTTTACAGGAGCATCACATGCTTGTAACATTCTTATTTATCCGCAGTTGTGAAAGGGTGCCAATACTTTTGTCCAGCCCATTTTTGGAGGTTTGTGTGACATTATGTCGAATTTGCTTTCTTTCCTCCCTTTTTTTGTTTTGTCCCAATACACACAAAGGGAATAAACATGTGTATAGCAAAACATGTGTTAATGCAATACGTTTCGTGAGAAATACATGATTTCCTGGAGAAATATCAAGGGTGCCAACAATTTCGGCCATGACTGTATATAGTGTATCTATTGGAGTGTCCATGTCAGAAACAATATGCCGGTAGGACTACTAGAAGGATAAGAGATCACCTTAGGAACCATGTTTACAATATAAAAAAAGGGATTAAAAAACATAGCACATTTTCGGCAACACCACAATATAGACCCTATGGGCCTCAAATTTACGGCAAATACTAAATTACAACCTCATTGGAGAGGATGCCACCATAGAATAGAAATTTCTAAACTTGAAATAAAATGGCTGTATGAATTAAAATTTTATGCCCCATTAGGTTTAAATGTAGATTGGGATAATAATTGTTTTATTGATACCAGCTAATTTCTCTATTTTTTTTTAATATTATTTAATTTTAATTTTTTTTTCAGTTTTTATTATTATATATTTTGTTTAGTTTGAGATTTTCTTTCCACCAGAAAAACTTTGTCAGTATGTATTTATTATTGTGATATTAATTCTATCAAGATATGTAGCCCATCTAAGTATTTGATTTATCCTTTTTGTTTTCTGAATTAACAGAATGGGTCCGGTTTTTGTGATCTGTTAGATCCTGTGAGCTGATCTTCAACATGATGGCAGCCGTGTCTTGGTCTTTCAAGACTATAAGAAAATGGTGCTAATATCGGATGTGATGTAATTATACTTTCTTTAGACCACAAGAAAATGGCGCTGAGACAGGAAGTGATGTTTCGCTGTCTGTATAGATGCGCTACATATTGATGGCTGCTGTTATTTGTTAGTCTTTGAACCCCTGAGGACGCACTGTCACATGAAACGGTGTTGGGTTGTTAGGTGTTATTGCTGGAGGTCGCATCGCCATTCCGAGTGTCTGGCGGCCCCTTATGTAAGCGAACACACAGTAGTTTCTTTGTTTTTGATTGGTTATTTTATCTGTGTGTATACGCATTTTATTAAAACTACTACACTATAAGAGATTTGTTGGTGGTTTTTGGAGGATGAGAGTGCATGTACTGACATCTAGTGGAGCAGGATATGAGGACTATCGAGTTTCCTGATACACTGAAGGTTCATACTTTGGGAATTTAACGTACAAGCGCTATTGCTGTTTTTCTAAATAGCAACATCTTCTGGTGAGTTTTCATTCTAGCCTTTGGTGGAGGTGACACGTCTGTTGTTCCTGGATCACTGGGTGAAGATTTATTATACAGTGGACATTGGGACTATTCTATTCAGTATATCGCAGTGCACAGTCATTGATTTGAACACCATTGGACTTATGTATATTTTTTGTTTTATGTGAATTTTATTTTTTCGCACTTGATGGCATTGACATTATTCAATATTTTTGTGTTTAGCGCTACAACTTCTCTTTTAAAAGTATTAACTGTCCTTAAATACTCTAGATTCTTGTGGTCTGTAAAAAAGAGAACAGGGTGTGATGCTCCCTCCAACAGATAACTCCACTCCTCTAGGGCTGATTTAACAGATAGTAATTCCCAATCACCCACATTATAGTTCCGCTGAGGGGAACTCCGCTTTCTAGAGAAAAATGAAACTGGATGGAGCAATGATTTAGCAACTTGTCATTGTGACAGTACAGCCCCCACCGCATTCTCAGTTATTAAAAAAATGTTTGCAAACATACTTAGGAATAGTGATGGTGTTTAAGCTATATTCTCATGGTTGGTCAGGGATCATTTGCAGGGAAGAAGAAAGGATTTGTTTTTTGTTTTTTTTCCCTTAATGGAGCGGACACCAATGTAGCATTAAGATTCGTGGGCGTGTCAGGCCATACCCAATAGGATGCAATGGAAGGGTAGATCTGGAGCAGGGGTTGCAGGATTCTCCCTCCCAGCAGCTTTCCAGCTGAATGGGATAGTGTGGACAGTGAGTGGCTCATCCTCTGTACAGGTATGGCTGGAAGCATCTAGTATGTGTCAGACTGGCCCAGGACCACTTTGGAGGATCACAACACGTCAGGCCAGAAATGAGGGACTGTGCGGAGAGCCGGGCTCTGATGGAGAGATTTCTGGATTTTCATGGCTGAGCCATCTCATACTGAATTGTAAAGCGGCTCAGCAACGCGGTGGTGGTGACAGAGTACCCCGATGTAAGGGAAGCCCCGTGTGAAACCTCCCTGTACCGCTCCCATGCAGTCACAGAACGAAAAGCCGGGGATTTTAAATCCTCATGGCATTCTTGCCTCTGAGTGCAGGAATGACAGTACTGGTTAGATTGGCTTTTTATTGGTCAGCAACATGACGGTGCTGACCAATCAGAAGCCATCTAGCCTGTACTGTCAACCCCATCAGGAGAGGAGAGAAAGCCGCTTCACGGCTCTGGGGATTTGAAATCACTTCAACTTTCGCTCCTCTCCTTGCAGGGATCACAGTATGGGCTAGATGGCTTCTGGTCAATCAAAAGCCATCTAACCAGTACTGTCATCCCTGCACTGAGAGGAGAGAAAGCCGTGGGAATTTCAAGTCCACAGCTTTTACTTCTGTGACAGCATAGGATCAGTGCATGGGGGGTACAGGGAGTACAGAGTATGAGGACATAAAAGGGGTGTATGAGGAGTACAGAGTATGAGGCCACGGGAGGGTGTATGGGGAGTAGAGAATGAGGTCATGAGGGGTGTATGGGAAGCACACAATATGAGGACATGGGGGGATATAGGGAGTACGGAGTATGAGGACATGGGGGGGGATAAAGGGAGTACAGAGTATGGGGACATGGCGGTGGGGGGATATAGGCAGTACAGAGTATGAGGACATGGGGAGGGGGGAGAAATAGGGAGTACAGAGTATGAGGACATGGTGGGGTGTGTGTATGGGGAGCACAGAATAAGAGGACTTGGGCGGGAGGGTGTATGGGGAGTACAGAGCATGAGGACATGCAGGGTGTATGGGGAGTACAGAGTACAACCTCTGCTACGCTAAAAAACTAGCTCCTAACTTTTTTAGCTGGCTCCAAGATTCAAAACGAATCTGTCAAGCACTCCCTTCAAGGATAAGTTCACCTTAGCGGCTGTCGGCTTGCAGTTTTCAATTAACTTCCATGGTGCTGTGGAGCGCTGAGCCTGTATCAGTTCAATTAATCTTCCTGTCAGTATATCTGGTTGTCTCTACATCCCAGGGGAGCAGATTAACTGACAAATTTGCAGGAGACCTGCATGGCATAAGTGATCTGCTGATCAATGGGGCAATGCTTTCCAGGCTCCTGCAAACAAAATACCGTATTTTCCGGCGTATAAGGCGACTGGGTGTATAAGACGACCCCCTAATTTTCCAGTTAAAACATAGGTTTTGGGCTATACTCGCCATACAAGACTACCCCCCTTTCGAGGCAAGACCATTTAAAAACATCAGATTTTTTAATTGAAATGGTTATGACTTACCGGTACTTAAAATCCTTCAAAATCCTCATATTCATCCTCTGACATCATAAGTTCATCAATGACATCTTGTGATACATTTGTAAGACAGTCATCATATGGATCTAATTCCAAATCAGATGATGTGGCTTCAGCTTTGGCTTCCCCTTCATCTTGCCACAAGTAGTCATCCTCCATACCATCCAATGAATTTGATATTCCACACTTCTTGAAAGACTTGATTACGTATCAATTGCATTCCAGGCTTTTATGACAAAGTTACAGAAAACATCCTATTGTGGAGCACGCATGTTTCCTCCTTTTGTGAATGACTTTTCGCCGCTAACCATCCACTCATTCCACTGTTCTCAAATGCGATCTTTAAATGGCTTGTTTAGGCACACATCCAGGGGCTGTACCAATGATGTCAATCCTGCAGGAATAACTGCCGCATGTGTGTTTATTCTTGCCAGCCTTTTCTTTGTGCTGGTAGTTAAATGAGCCCTGAACATATCCCACACCAGTAGGCTACTTTCTTGATGAAGTCCACCTGGTCAACTACTCCATACATTATCAAGCCATAGCTTTACCCCTTCTTCATCCATCCAGCCTTTTTCATTCACATGTACAAAAACTCCAACAGGGAACTTGATCTTTGGCATTGTTTTTCTTTAACAAATGCTAGTACCACTGTAAAACAGAACTTCTCATGTCCTGTTGTTTTAATTAACACTGTTTTTGCACCTTTTGAATTGACAGTTTTATTTCCAACCATATTGAAATTCATAGGAGTTTCATCCATATTTCCGATATTACTTAACACATAGCCATGTTCCTTGCGCTGTTGTATTATATATCGATGGAAATTACTTACTTTGCTGTCAAGATCTGCAGGTAATTTTTGTGCAATTTTGGTCTTTTGCCTCAGTACCAGATTATGCCTTTCTAAGAACCTAGTACACCAGGATACAGTGACCTTAAATCCTTTAATGTGATCTGGGTTAGATTTGGCGCACTGAAGTGCAAACATACGTATCGTTTCGTGTCACTACATAACCATTTTGACGATGTTCATGCACCATGTCTGCTACTTGATTTTCGAGTTCTGGCTAATGTGGGGTGCCTCTTCTTAATGCACACTTACTCCTTGGCATACTCATTAAGGCATCTTCATTTGCTTTCCAGTCTCGGACCATCTTTTCTGTTACTGCATATTGTCTTGCAGCAGCGCAGTTATTATGTTCCTTGGCAAATTTTTCAACTTTCAGTTTGAAACTGGCTTCATATTTCCTTCTTCTTGCTGGAGCCATGATGGGGTCTTGTCTACCAGCCATTTTGTTTAACTATACGGTATACCCACTAATCTGTCAGGCCATTGGATGTGCGGTAATACGGTACTATATGTACAGTAGCTTCGGCTACATTTAGTATACAGTATATATACAGCCCGCTGGATGTGCGGTAATAATGTACATACAGTATACCGCGCTGAGCCAAGCTGGCTCAAAACAAATGTCCCTATGACAGATCAATCTGTCAGCCCGCTGGATGTGCGGTATATACAGTATACTGCGCTGAGCTAAGCTATCTCAAAACGTACCGTTACGTCCCTACTGTAATCAGCCTGCTGGATGTGTGTATGTACTGTAGCTGCGGCTACATACAGTATACGCTGGGCCAATCATGGCAAGCGATGTATTCTACTAATGAATACAAAGCCTGCTCGGATTGGCTGAGTCAGAGAGGCGGGCTGATGACAACCTCTGTCACTTTTTAAATAGCATTTTTTTGTATTCCTTTCCTTGTCTTCCTTCACTCTGCTAATTAAGGGGAGGGGTTAATTGGTCACAGGTGATACAGGTCCTATATAACTTGCTGTAGAGCTCACTCAGAGCTTGCCTGTATTTTGCTTGCCAGACCTTTGACTAATGCAGGCCATAGACGGGTCGAAAATCGGCCGATTTTTCTTTTAAAAAAACGAAAAATCGGTCGTTCAAGCAGCCGACGTTACCAGCAACGGTAAAAAAAATCGGCCGATTTTCATCCCGCCTACAGCCGGCAAAAAGTGTCCCTGCAGAGAGCTCCGCAATTTCTTTGACAGTTCCTTGACATTTATAGCGGTTGCAACAATGTATCTATTTGTATCTATTTAGGATACAGATGTTTTTATTCGGAAACAAATAGATACATTGTTGCAACCGCTATAAATGTCAAGGAACTGTCAAAGAAATAGCGGAGCTCTCTGCAGAGACACTTTTTGCCGGACTGGAATTCTTCTTCTTCTTCATCCTCTTCTTCTTCTTCATCCTCTTCTTCTTCTTCATCCTCTTCTTCTTCATCCTCTTCTTCTTCCTCTTCTTCTTCTTCTTTTTCATCCTCTTCTTCTTCTTCTTCTTTTTCATCCTCTTCTTCTTCTTCATCCTCTTCTTCTTCTTCATCCTCTTCTTCATCTTCTTCACCTTCCTTTTCTTCTTCATCCTCTTCTTCTTCTTCTTCATCCTCTTCATCTTCTTCTTCATCCTCTTCTTCTTCTTCTTTTTCAGTCTCTTCTTCCTCTTTTTCATCCTCTTCTTCTTCTTCATCCTCTTCTTCTTCTTCTTCATTTTCTTCTTCATCTTCTTCATCCTCTTCCTCTTCTTCTTCACCCTCTTCTTCTTTTCCCCTTCTCCTTCTTTCTCTTCTTCTTCATCCTCTTCTTCTTTTTTCTTCTTTTTGTCTTCCTCTTGCAGGTCACTGCTCATGCGCAGATTTTTTTATCGATAAAAGATCGGCCGATTTGCCCATCATTGCCGCAAAAATCGTCCGATCGCCAAATTGGCCGATTTTTTCCAACTTTACCGATACAAAAAAATCTGCCAAAATACCGAAAAACAGCCGAACATTTAGCCCACTAACGATCCGAAAATCAGCCGATTTTATTTTCGGCCGAAAAATCGGCCGATTTTCGACCCATCTATGGCCTGCATAAGTGGACATTTGATAAGTGGAGTTAAAAAACTGGAGTGGAAAACAGGATTATAACATGAGTTAACTAACCTGTAAGTGACAACTGATCTTTCCTGTTAATATTGTAACTGGGATATGAGTGCTAGCGGGGTTGAAGGTTTTGTACAGTGCACAGTGTGCCACATGTATGAAGCAATGGAGCAACAGCTCCAGGCTGGATACCACTGCGACAGATGTGAGCGGCTTGCCCTTCTGGAATCTCGCGTTAGAGGTCTGGAAGAAAAAGTTGCAACACTGGGCAGAGCTATCAACCCTGAAAGTGGTCTTATGCTCTCTGAGAAGGTAGCTAATGTGATTGATGTGGAGGGCGGATGAGCTAATCAGGATTATCAGGTAGGAAGATGGGTTACTGTAACGAGAAGGAGTGGTAGGGGCTCACAGAAAAGGAAGGCTGGCCCTGGGTTTCAGCACCCAAACAGATTTTCCAAGTTGGGTGAAGATGTGGGGGTGGCAACCTCAGGGGTGGCAGCCCTGGATGTCACTGCTATCCCTAACATCGGGAGGGCAGACCATCTGGGAGAGGTGGTGAGGGTAGAGCAGGAAGGCCTAGACAGCTGGTGGTAGTAGGGCATTCTATGATCAGAAGGACTGATAGAATAATTTGTCGCCAGGATCGCCTCAACCAAATGGTTTGCTGTCTCCCTGGTGCAAGGGTTTGGCATGTGGTGGACCGCGTTGATAAATTACTGGGAGGGGCTGAGCATAACCCAGCTGTCTTGGTTCATGTTGGAACCAATGACAGAATACATGGAAGGTGGAGGCTCTTTAAGAATCAATTTAAAGAACTAGGCTGCAAGTTGAAGGGAAGGACCTCCAAGGTGATATTCTCTGAAATATTACCTGTGCCATGTGCAACTCAGGAAAGACGGGGAGATTAGAGAACTCAATGCATGGCTGTAGACCTGGTGTAAGAGGGAAGGATTTGGGTTTCTAGAGCACTGGGCTGACTTTTCTTTGGGGTGCAACCTATATGCTAGAGATGGTTTGCACCTAAATGGAAGGGGGTCTGCTGTGCTGGGGGAGAGGTTTGTGGGAAGGCTGGAGGAGTATTTAAACTAGGATCAAGGGGGGAGGGAGAATTAGATTATAACAGGGTAGACAGATCAGACGGGTCATTACTTATTGGTGGGTGGAATGGGGAAAGATGGGGGGAAGGCTATGGCAGATAAGTTCCCAGGTTACAAACAACCAGTGGAATTGGTACCATTTGTATGAAAATAAAAAATATGCAAAATACGTGTGAACAAGGTGTCAATCAATTAAAGTGTTTGTTCACCAATGTCAGAAGTCTGCCAAGCAAAATAGGTGAGTTGAAAGCTTTGTTGCATGAAGAGAGCTATGATTTAATTGGTATTGCTGAATATTGGCTTCATTCTTCACATAACTGGGCCATTAATATTCCTGGCTATGTTATCTTTCGGAGAGACAGGGTAAATAGGAAAGGTGGTGGTGTCTGTCTCTATGTGAGAAGTGATCTCAGAGCGAGTGTGAAAGAGGACCTAGTTGAGGCTGAAGTATTATGGGTGGAACTGCACATGGGGATGCATACTACAAAGGTAATCATTGGAGTTTGTTATAGGCCTCCCAGAGTTAATGAGAAGGCGGAGACTCAGCTCTTTGCACAGATCGAAAGGGCTGCAAGTGCTGGGAAAGTGATAATAATGGGGCATTTTAACTACCCAGAAATTGACTGGAGTAATGGTACAGCAGGAATGGTTAAAGGGCAAAATTTTTTAAACCTACTACAGGACAATTTTATGGTACAGTTCATAGAGGCCCCAACTAGGAATGATGCTCTGCTGAACCTGATAATCTCAAACCATGCAGAGCTTATTACGAATGTCCATATAAAAGAACATCTGGGTAGCAGTGACCATAACATGGTTTCACACGAGAAAAATAAAAACGCTCAATTTCAAGAGAGGTAATTTTCCAAGGCTGAAAGCTGCTCTCTAAGACTTAGACTGGGAGGGAATATTGGCATTGATGAACACAACACAGAAATGGGAGTTCTTCAAAAAGACTGTATGTGAACACACTACAAAATATATTCCCATGGGCAACAAGTTTAAAAGGCTAAAAATCAAACCTATGTGGCTTACGGCCAAAGTTAAAAAGGCTATAGATAAGAAAAGAGCTTCAATATAAAAATGAAGGAACGCGATCATCGTTTAAACATTACAAAGATTATAACAGAGTATGCAAAAAGGAAATAAACGCCGCAAAAATTGAAAACGAATGACAGATTGCAAAAGATATCAGGACCAACCCCAAAAAATTCTTCAGATATATTAATAGTAAAAAGGTCCGGTCCAAGCATGTAGGCCCTTTACAGAATAATCTAGAGTGGGTGACTGGAGACAAAGAGAAGGCAAATTTATTTAATACCTTCTTGAGCTCTGTGTATACAAAGGAGGATAGGGGAGCTCTGGTCCATAATGGGCATGGAATTGACACAGATCCAGATGATCCACATTGGTTCACAACTGATATGATCCAAAAATATTTAGACAGAATAAAGGTGAATAAAGTTCCTGGACCGGATGGCATACACCCACGGGTCCTTAAAGAATTGAGCTCTGTCATTTCAAAGCCATTGTTTCTAATTTTTAGGGACTGTTTAATGACTGGCATAGTACCACTAGATTGGCGTAAAGCCAATGTGGTGCCAATATTTAAAAAGGGGTCAAAATCTTTACCAAGTAATTACAGACCTATTAGTTTAACTTCTATAGTTGGGAAGATACTGGAGAGTTTAATAAAAGACCGCATAGATGAGTTCTTTTTTGGAAAAAAAATATTTTAAGCAACAGACAGCATGGATTCATGAAAGACAGACGTTGTCAAACAAATCTGATTTCTTTTTATGAGGAGCGATGGCAGTGGATGTGGTATACTTGGACAGAGGGGTGGCGGTGGACGTGGTATACTTGGACAGAGGGGGGGCGGTGGACATGGTATACTTGGACAGAGGGGTGGCGGTGGACGTGGTATACTTGGACAGAGGGGTGGCGGTGGACATGGTATACTTGGACAGAGGGGTGGCGGTGGACGTGGTATACTTGGACAGAGGGGTGGCGGTGGACGTGGTATACTTGGACAGAGGGGTGGCGGTGGACGTGGTATACTTGGACAGAGGGGTGGCGGTGGACATGGTATACTTGGACAGAGGGGTGGCGGTGGACGTGGTATACTTGGACAGAGGGGTGGCGGTGGACGTGGTATACTTGGATTTTGCAAAAGCGTTTGACAAAGTTCCCCACACATGGCTAATTTGTAAGGTAAAGTCTACAGGCTTGGAAAAATCCGTATGTAAATTGATAGATAACTGGCTAAAAGAGAGTAGTGGTTAATGATTCATACTCTGAATGGTCTGGGGTCATCAGTGGTGTACCCCAAGGTTCAGGGTTGGGACCCTTACTTTTTATTATATTTATAAACAATATAGGGTCTGAGATTAAAAATCCAATTTCAGTCTTTGCAGATGACACCAAGCTGTGCAGTGGAATAACCTCCTTACAGGATGACTCCAACTTACAAGCCGACCTCAATGCTCTGTTTAATTGGGCAACTAAGTGGCAAATGAGATTTAATGTTGATAAATGTAAGGTTCTGCACTTGGGGGCTAAGAATATGCATGCATCATACATACTGGGGGGGGGGGTAAAACTGGGGGAATCAATGGTGGAGAAGGATCTGGGAGTTCTGGTAGATCACAAGCTTAATAATGGCATGCAATGCCAAGCTGCGGTTTCTAAAGCGAGCAAAATCCTCTCTTGTATTAAGAGCTATAGACTCCAGAGAGAGAGATATCATTTTCCCGGTACAAATCATTAGTAACACCTCATCTGGAATATGCAGTTCAGTTTTGGGCACCAATTCACAAAAAGAACATTGGGGAACTGGAGAAAGTACAGAGAAGGGCAACTAAACTGATAAAAGGCATGGAGGAGATCAGCTATGAGGAAAGATTAGAGGAACTGAATTTATTCTCTCTTGAGAAGAGAAGATTAAGGGGGGATATGATCTCCATGTATAATACATAAGGGGGGATATGATCTCCATGTATAATACATAAGGGGGGATATGATCTCCATGTATAATACATAAGGGGGGATAGGATCTCCATGTATAATACATAAGGGGGGGATATGATCACCATGCATAATACATAAGGGGGGATAGGATCTCCATGTATAATACATAAGGGGGGGATATGATCTCCATGTATAATACATAAGGGGGGATATGATCTCCATGTATAATAACTAAGGGGGGATATGATCTCCATGTATAATACATAAGGGGGGATATGATCTCCATGTATAATACATAAGGGGGGATATGATCTCCATGTATAATACATAAGGGGGATATGATCTCCATGTATAATACATAAGGGGGATATGATCTCCATGTATAATACATAAGGGGGGGGATATGATCACCATGTATAATACATAAGGGGGGATATAATCTCCATGTATAATACATAAGGGGGGATATGATCACCATGTATAATACATAAGGGGGGATATGATCTCCATGTATAATACATAAGGGGGGATATGATCTCCATGTATAATACATAAGGGGGGATATGATCTCCATGTATAATACATAAGGGGGATATGATCTCCATGTATAATACATTAGGGGGGATATGATCTCCATGTATAATACATAAGGGGGGATATCATCTCCATGTATAATACATAAGGGGGGATATGATCTCCATGTATAATACATAAGGGGGGATATCATCTCCATGTATAATACATAAGGGGGGATATGATCTCCATGTATAATACATAAGGGGGGATATGATCTCCATGTATAATACATAAGGGGGGATATGATCTCCATGTTGTTGTGGGCCTTTTGAATTATGTCTCAAAAATATGACTTTATCAAGACATAATATTATATGACAAGCAGCTCAATATAGCCGGATGTTAAGGGGTTAATTTGTCTTGGTTGGAAAGTCGAATGACCATCTGGCTGGAGAGGTGTAGACGGTGGGTGAAGGGATTTTTTTTTCCTCCTAGAGACAATATACTATTTTGAAGTTCTACAGGTGGTCAAACACCATTATTCAGACTTCAATAGCAGGTAAACATATACAAGGTCTGGACATGACAATAGAGGAACCAAACTGATTGTCTGAGAGCTTACCCAAACCTTGTAGAGTGTGATAAACCAACAGAACTCTCAAACTATCACAATATACTATTGTCCACCAAGGGTGAAAGGATTAACAGTTGTTTACTGTGACTCCAATACAAGAGCCAGGCAAACAGAGAGTTTTTCCCTACACATAGAAAATGTTGGTTCTAAAACAAAAAAAGTTAAATTCAGGACATTTAAGTCTAAAAATTGACTGTATATAACTACAAAGATATACTACAAAAACATATTATAAATGAGATATTATAAAGGATAGGTTTTACACACCACCAAATATTCAGCAATGGGAACTATATATCACTAACTTGAGTATTGAGATGATGGAAAGTAAGATGTATTATAAACTAGCATTAGATATGTCTTATCAGGAAACAGACAGGATGGTATTTCCAGAAGGAATAACTGAATATACACATATATTCCATGGTTCTTATTTAGAATATTATAGGTATGATCACTTCTATATCTGGAAAAAGCCGTATATTTAATTCCTGAAATTACCTTAAGATTTCACCCGAGGTATGAGTCATCTCAAATACTCAAATTGTTCTATGATACATGACGGCCATCTGGTGGGCAGGTGAGAAATAGCTTATGTACACACATTTCTCAACTAGCCAATCAAGAAGCCTGGTGGGAAGGTATCTTAGAACAATGGATTAGTGGATATAAAAAGCCCATGCACCTTTAGAAAGAAACCTCATCAAAAGAAAAAAAGACTCATCAAAAGAAAAGACCTCATCAAAAGAAGACCCTGACATCTGAAGAGACCTCTGAATAACTACTCTTCCATCCTTTCAAACTTCCTAAAACTTTACTAAATTTCTAAACCTCTATCCTTATAACTTCCTACATTCTCCCATACTAAATATCTATCACTTGCCCTATAATATCATTTCTAAAGGCGTTCCACTGCCAGCTAAATCCACGGGAGAGTTGCCTAGTCTGAATGCCGGGTGCGGTGAGATTGTTTATTTGATTTTGTATTACCTATTTTCTCTGTTGTGTGGAATCATAAAATTACCTTAGTGTATCACAACAATATTGGGTAGTTAGATATATGTAGAGAGATCCTGTTTTACTGTTAAAAATTGTTTGTTGCCATATTATAATTTTTTTTTCATATTTCATAATTTATTGAATATTAATAATCAGAGTATAATATATCAGAGGATAGCTTCTTGCAATCCTATGGCCACGGCTTGTGAGAATATCACCTTTGAGATACTCGAAATTATTAATTATTAATAAATTTAATTAATAATCAGATCATTTAAAAAATTGTGATATTGATGTAATTAGTTAGAAACCTTATTATTGTATATTACATTAGTAGGGTATATTTTTGATTGTGTGTACCAATATTCATTTATCACCAGTCTTTTGCGTTTTGTGTTATTATATATATAATTTTTGTACATAAATAAATCTTTATATTTATCTATTATAAGGCAAATTTTGTGTGTATGGTACGAAATCATATTGGCTAAAAGAATTCAAGGTATATAATAAGTGGTGATCAAATTATCAAGGTGTCCAAATTATTGGTTCACTAAATATTTGCCGTATGTTAACGGCTGGAGGCACTGTAATATTTCATCTAAGGGAAAGGGACACGCCCTTTATAAATAAAATATATCCTTACATAAACCACCACAGGATAAATTTGGAGGCACTGCTGAGATCCATAGAAATCGTACCATAACACAAAACGCACTGGTGATTGTATATTTGTACACTTGGTCAAACATATATTTTATATCAAAATGGCATCCAGTAATCACGGATCCACCTCTTCCAAGCATAACGAGGAAAATATGGCGGCTCAAGGCATTGAGCAGGAAGCTCTGAAGCCAGCCCGGAAAGCTGTCGGTGCTTGGCAAAAGTATGTTGAATGTGAAGTAATAGATTACCTCTGCAAGAGATTAAGTTTGGGGGATAGCAATAATGAATTCGTGGATGAAGAGAAAAGGCAGGCTATGAGCACCTTTGAGGACCTGTTCAACCAAAAGGGCCAGGTTGTTGAGTTTTTAATAGCATTTGCTGGAGCAGAAAGTGATAAAAGCAGTGACAGACTTCTCCTAGAAGCTTGGCCCATGTTATGGTTTATGACCGCTGGAGCTGCCCAGCGAACCATGACTTTAAGGGAAGAGTTGTCAGAGGCCCGCCTCTTGTTAGAAAGCAAAAATCAGGACATTGAGTCTTTGAAAGGGAAGCTTGGTCATGCCGGTATTCGTTTAGACGAATCCCAGAAAGATTATGATAGATTGGTCAGAGACTTTCGAAGTGCTCAGGACCTGTATGAAAGAAACTTTCAGGAATTAAAACAACTTCAAGAGAAGTATCAGGACTTAAAAGATGAGGTGGAGTACTTCAGATCAGAGAGGTTATCCCCTGTCAAAATTAAAGTTCACCCAGGGGATAAGCATGACCAGTCAGAACTTACATGGATAAAATCTGAGCAGAAAACTCTGGAGGAGCAGATTATGAGGTTGACGGCCCAAATAAATTCTGGGGTCCAAAACCGGACCAACCCAGTCAAGCCGGAGGCTGATGAGCGGAGATACCCGCATCACAGCAAAGTATCTGATAGTGAGGCAGGGTCAGAATATAGGTCACCTCCTAAGCTTTTAAGATACACTCCAGAGCGCTCAGAAGAAAAGTATGAGGTTTCATATAGGCAGGAAGGGAAATCCCAGGGGTCATTCAGGAGATATGACACCCCAAAGGTCATTAAGTTCCTGAAGGACACTGTTCCTATGTTTTCTAAGAAAGGGTCCCTTGAGATCACCGAACACATGAAAACATATGAACAGACGTTAGAGATTCTGGGCATTAGAGATGACCACACCAAAATAGAATTGCTGCCATGGGTGTTTGAAGAGAAATACCGGCAATTCTTTGAGACCTTGAGGGCTTATTCCAATCAGTCCTGGAGAGAGGTTAAACATAAGTGCCACATGGAATTTGGGCCTTATAAAACTGTAACCTCTGCCAAGGCTGCGGCCTACAATTTAAAGTGTGGTCCTCACCAAAGCCCTGCAGAATTTCTGGCTGTCCTCAGAAATGCCTATTTCCTGGCTGAAAAGGATCCCAATCCTAACCAGCCAGAATTCAAGACACTATTCTATGAAGCATTACCTGCTTACATAAAATTGGGACTTGCAAAGGATTACAGAAAGGGATGCTCTCTTGATTGGTTGGTGAGAGAGAGTGACTATTTATTCTCGATCCAACAGTCCAGTGAGGGCGGGATAAAAAGAGAACCCAAAAATAGCCCCAAGATAGTAGCAACCACTACCGTTTCCCCTCCAAATCCAAATTTGCAGGCAGAGAAGAAATCATATGCGGAAGTAGTCCGTGGGGGTAAAACCAATGGTTCCCCTAGATTTGTACCTCAAACCCAGCAAGTGAAGGAGGTCCATAACTTTGCACCCCAAAACCAGTGGGTAAGAAAGGATAGACAAAAGCCAGGGAACTACGGTAGTGGAAGTGAGAAGAATAAAAAGTATGGTAAGGGCCAGTATAGTGATGAGAATCAAAGGAGTCAATGGTATCCTCGGAGGTTCTATTATCCTCGCCAAAACCAACATGGGAATTTTTATGGGAACCCCAATTTCAACAGGAACCATAATTACAATAAGAATCCCAATTTTAATAAGAACTCCGACTTCCAAAGATTTCCTCCACGCCAAGAACACCCTCAAGCTCAAAGGGGGGATACAGTACCCCAGGCTCCCTTTAATGACAGGGAGACCCCAAAACCTCAGAGAGAACAATGGCGTCGGGACCAGAGCAGTAGTTCTGACTCTGAGTCTCATTACCAGTCTCGTCCAAAATACAAGCGCAAGTATAGGAAATGGGAGAATCAACAGAATGACTCCTCTGAGCGTATTGGACAAATCGAGGCACAGATCAGCAAAATGGCTGAACAAAAGGACAGGCTTGTCACTCAATTTCCATCCAATCCTTTTTTAGGAGCAGCTCCTGTGACCAACCAAGGGTCACAGAATTAACAGGCAACCAAGCCTTAAACCAACAGGGGAGGACACTGAGTCAAATGACAGGAGATGTGTGCCCCGTCCCTGACACGCCTACTAATGGAGAAGCTAGTTCTCAGGCAAAGGGGGACCATTTGTTGGTTATTAACGATTCTCCTGTTTTTCAGTGTCCATCTATTGCCCCTAATATAGTCGCGGCATCGGAAGTCGTCGGGATTGACAAGCCAGACGGAGCACCAACTTCTAGTTGTGCTTCTGTCTTGAGACAGTCCAAGAATCCCACCAGGGAGGATAAGGGTGATGTGTCCACCACATGCGGTGAGATAAGAGCCAGTCATATGTCATTGAAGGGCCCACAGATCTTCAACCACACCAATTTCATGTGTGAGCTGACTGAATTTGATGGGAGATATTATGCCACGGTGCAGGTGCAGGATGCCAGTGATCTTTCTATTGTCGGCCTAATAGACACTGGATCCCAAGCCACCATCATGTCACAGGAACATTTTGATAAAGTGGCGAATGTCATGCCCACCAAGCCGAGACTTAAAAGTTTTGACAGCTCATTGATTGGTGTAGGTGGAGACCCTTTACAAGTCATGGGTACCGCCTGGCTTAAACTGAAACTGGGTAACAAGGAATTGAGACACCCCATCATCATTGCCAGCATCTCCCAGCACCACATGATAATTGGGATGGACTTCCTAAAAAGGCTGAACACAATCGTTGACTGTGTGAACCAAGTACTGTGGTCACAGGTAAATACCCCGATTAAATATGGGAAACTTAAAACTCCCCATTCCCGACAACACTGCCACCTGGTGGAAGAAAGGCCTGGATCATTAGAAATCCATTTCAGGAACAGCCAACTTCCTGATGTAACGGTTATCAAACCTGATGACCATAACCCTATCAGAAGAGATGAGGAACACATTTTTAGAATTCCCCAAGATAAAATAAAAGATATTTCCCTCCAAGATGACATCCTTACGATATCTTTTCATCAGGAGGATAAACCAAGAAAAGGGGGAGATCACACCCAATTCTTGACAGGTATTGAAAGGGTTAACAGCGACTTGTTTATCCCCATCCGGATAAATGGTCTTAATAGGTCAAAATATGCCAAACTAGATTTGAGACAGGAACACAGCTTTGTAAGCCATGGGCTGATAAAACAGCTGACCGAAATGGAAATGATCCGTTTCTCCACACCTCAGCGTCATTGGATTTCAGACTCCATTGATGACTCTGATGATTACAATTCAATGGCTAGGTGTCTCTTAAACGTCACTATAGGAAATAAAACAGCCACCCATGTGTTCCTAGTCTTGGATAATCCCCAAACTAAAATTTCTTTTGGCAACGATGTGTTACATCGATTTGCAATGCAAGTCGACCTAATTAATGACTGTTTATGGAGTCGACTAAAGGGGGACCCCGAAAAATACCAAAATCTGGACTTAGCTTTAAAATCCCAGCAACAGATGCCTTATGCTGTTGAAGTCCAGGTAGCCCAAAAGATTACCATCCCTAAGGGCATAAATAATTTCATACTCCCCATCCAAGTTAAAAAGGGACATAGACTGAAGGGGTCAGATGCATTAGTATGCCTCTCCCATAAAATGCAGGGGGAGGGACTGAACATTACACACACGCCCCTAGTCAACACACATCAATCCCCGATGTACATTTACATACATAATCTGTCCAATCAGGACATCGTCTTACCCAAAGAGACCCTTATTGGTCTAGCGGTAGAGACTGAATATTACACCTTTGGGGTCACTAACCAGGTGATTGGACTCATCCCCGATGAATATTTGTCGGAGGAACAATTAATTGAACAAACATTCCATTCATTACCAGAGGGTATTTTCACCATAGAGTCCATTTATCCATTCGATTCTAAAGATGGCACCTGTCGAATCGAAGAGACATCAATTGTCTTTGATCACCCAATGAAAGAACAAGAGTACCCCAAAGAACCTTGATGGCAGGAGAACACACACACACATCACATACCCAATGACCTCACCACAAACCTGAAGAGGCATATGAGATAGGTCAGCCGGAAAGCTTTCCTGGATTCAAGGAGTTAGTGGAAGAGATGGTGGCCCTCGCCGACGCGTGTGCTAGTGATCTCGACCGACAATTGCTCCGAGAGCTTCTCCTTGAATTCCAAGAGATCTTTGCCAAGGATTCTTACGATTGTGGGACTACTGACCTATACATCGCTAGGATCCAAACAGATCCAGATGCCCCACCAGTATTCGTAAGACAGTATAGGTTACCATTAGCTTCCTATGAATCTCTAGCTGAGATTATCAGGAAGTTACATGAAAGGGGTATAATTAGGCCCATCCACAGCTCCTATAACCACCCGATCCTGGGTATTTTAAAACCCAATGGACAATGGCGTTTGTGCGCTGATCTCCGTCAGCTGAACAAACGTGTGTACATGTCAGGATGGCCGGTCCCATACATAGACCAGTGTCTAGCCCAGCTCCAAGGATCCCAGGTTTTCACAGCCTTGGATTGTGCACAGGGGTATTGGACCATTAAGGTGAGTGAGGAAGACCAATACAAACTGGCTTTCAGTTTTGGGAATCGACAATATTGTTGGGTACGAATGCCTTTCGGATTCATAAATTCCGGACATGAATTTGCTGTGTTCATGCACAAGGCCATGTGACTGTGAAAAAGCTCTATTGTCCACCGTGTGGGCATTACAGAATTTCCGCAGTTACATTCAGGGAGAGAGAATCATTGTTGAAACGGCACACCAGCCTTTACAGTATTTAAAGAGTGAACGTATCAAGGGAGGAAATGTGTCTAATAGCCGCATCACTGCTTGGACTTTGTCTTTGCAAGGGTGGCCTCTTGAAATTCGGTACAAACAGAATAAGGAAAGTCCAGTAGCCCAGGGCTTAGCCGAGCTCCATGATTGTTCCGCAACTACGCCTGCTATGGAGGCCCCGGACACTGACTTTCTGGAAGAACAACTGTTCTCTCCCTACAAGGTTTATGATGAAGAATACTGTAAGCAGCTGCCGTGTGTATATGTGGATGGTTGTGCTTTTCATCACAAGGATGGGGAACAGCTCCAACTAGTGGCAGGTATTGGAATCGTTTGGACCCAAGGTGTCACCCCAATTTCTGTGGGATACAAACTTGGACCAAAAAGCAGTCAGGTTGCTGAACTTACTGCAATTCTTAGAGCAGTTGAGATGGCTATAGAGTTCAACATCAGAGAGTGTGCCATCATAACCGATTCCAATTATGTCAGGAATAGTTTTGTGGAGTATTTCCCTAGGTGGAAGCGAAACAACATGAACAAGAGTAATCACAAACCCGTGAAACATGGTAAGCTCTTTTGTCACATCGATGAACTGGTAAGGTCCAATGATCTCACCCTGCACTTCAAGAAGACCAAAGGCCACTCCAAGGTTCTAGGTGCCGAGAAAGAAGGGAACGATCTGGCCGATTCTCTAGCCAAGGAAGGGGCAATCACCGGTGAACTATTAGACATTGATCAATTTTTAGGTACTGTACAGGTTGAAGCTGTCACCAGGCAACAGGCCAGAACAGCTGGTGATCCGAATGCATTACAGTGGAGTCACGATTCTCCTAGTGAGGATTTAATTACTGCCCAAAAAGAAGACCCAATAATTGGCTTGTTTTATAGTCATATGGAAGATCCAACCAAAATCCCATAAATAAGGAAGTATGTAGTGGGAAGGAGGATTTACGTATCTTAATGAAATCCAAATCCCAATTCTCTTTATACCAGGGATTGTTGATACGAACCTCAAAGGGTGGCGTACAACAATGGGTCGTCCCACTTAAATTTAGAGGTTTGATGCTACAGCATGCCCATGATGCTCCCACTTCCGGTCATCGTGGAGAAAAGATCACGTA
The DNA here is from genome assembly GCF_062004578.1 of Staurois parvus. NCBI lineage: Eukaryota > Metazoa > Chordata > Amphibia > Anura > Ranidae > Staurois > Staurois parvus. Next base: position 2,441 of record NW_028318402.1, on the reverse strand, counting down.
TGAGATCCTGCAGGATTATGCCTACTGGCCTCATATGTTACGTGATGTGAAGGAGTACTGCCAAGGTTGCCTAATATGTCCCCAATTTCAACCTACCAAGCCAACTCACAGAGCACCTCTCCAGAAGAGGGGGATATGTATGCCTTGGTCAGACCTTCAGATGGATTTTATTGGGCCCGTAACAAAATCTTCACGAGGAAATCGGTATATGTTAACAGTTACATGTTTATTCACCAAGTATGTCGAATGTATACCAGCACCAAATAATAGCTCCGAGACATGTGCTGCATTGCTAATAAATCATGTATTTTCACGTTTTGGTCTACCACAGAGGATAGAGTCTGATAGAGGATCGCACTTCACTAGCGAAGTGATGGCTAAATTGTGGAAAATTTTGGGGGTTAAAAGGAAATTGCATATCGCCTATCGGCCAGCCTCTAGTGGTGGTGTAGAACGATACAATCAGACCATCGTTAACGTCCTTAAGAAATTTGTTAAGGAAACAGGCAAAGATTGGGATGTCAAACTCCCGCTGGTCCTGATGGCGTTGAGGGCTACTCCGAATACAGTTACAAAAATGTCATCTTTTGAACTGATGACAGGTAGACGGATGGTACTGCCCCAGCACTTATTGTATCGCACTACAGATCAAAATTTGATCAATGCTACCACCACACACCAGTACATAGAGGATTTATGTAAACATCTGCAATATGCTTTTGCCTTTGCCCAGCGGAATTTGGAAAGAGCTGCAACTAGTGCTAAGACATACTATGATCTCAAAACCTCCAAGGAATATGAGATTGGTGACAAAGTCTATCTATACAACTTTGCAAGAGACCAGATCAAGGAACGGAAATTCCTTCCATCTTGGAAAGGTCCGTTCTCTATCATTGATAAAATCTCTCCGGTCGCATATAAATTGCAGGTTACCCGGTATGGTGAAATCAGTGATAGATGGGTGCACATCAACCAATTACGTGCTTGCCATCCAAAGTCTCAATTGCAGTTGTTGGAAGACTAACCCACCAGTTCCTATCTGGAGATATTGAGATCATCATTAAATTTCCTTTGAACATTATCATTCATCTTTTGCCTTACAGGATCCAGTAATATAATTTTATGTATATCCAATACTTAAACTGTTCATTTTAATAATTTAGAAAGGAAGGCCCAGACTATGACCAGACCGGCGATCGGAGGTGTCAATGACCAGACCCTAGAAGGAAGCTATAATGTCCTGTGGAAAGACCAGATGCCAGAGATCGATCCGGAGACGATAACCTGATGTCCCAGGCCACCAAGGGCCAGTCCAGAGGAAAAGACCCGCCTAGGAGACCGTCTAAGAGACCTGTCGTGCGGAGGACCCATGGACCCCAAGGTGGATGTGCCAGGCAGGCCGGCCTCATCACAAGACCAGGATCGTCATCAGAAGTGTCCATCTAAAGACGCCGAGTCAAGTTGAGGACCAACCAGCATCACCGCTGCCATTTTATTATTAAAAAATTTTTTTTTTTTTTGAATTTCATTCACTTCACCGGAGAAGACGAACAATCACTCTAGCCAAAAGTCCCACTCATGTTTTGCGACACAGACACCCCTATACACGTGCCTGTACCCCAAACAAAGGGGGATTTGTTGTGGGCCTTTTGAATTATGTCTCAAAAATATGACTTTATCAAGACATAATATTATATGACAAGCAGCTCAATATAGCCGGATGTTAAGGGGTTAATTTGTCTTGGTTGGAAAGTCGAATGACCATCTGGCTGGAGAGGTGTAGACGGTGGGTGAAGGGATTTTTTTTTCCTCCTAGAGACAATATACTATTTTGAAGTTCTACAGGTGGTCAAACACCATTATTCAGACTTCAATAGCAGGTAAACATATACAAGGTCTGGACATGACAATAGAGGAACCAAACTGATTGTCTGAGAGCTTACCCAAACCTTGTAGAGTGTGATAAACCAACAGAACTCTCAAACTATCACAATATACTATTGTCCACCAAGGGTGAAAGGATTAACAGTTGTTTACTGTGACTCCAATACAAGAGCCAGGCAAACAGAGAGTTTTTTCCTACACATAGAAAATGTTGGTTCTAAAACAAAAAAAGTTAAATTCAGGACATTTAAGTCTAAAAATTGACTGTATATAACTACAAAGATATACTACAAAAACATATTATAAATGAGATATTATAAAGGATAGGTTTTACACACCACCAAATATTCAGCAATGGGAACTATATATCACTAACTTGAGTATTGAGATGATGGAAAGTAAGATGTATTATAAACTAGCATTAGATATGTCTTATCAGGAAACAGACAGGATGGTATTTCCAGAAGGAATAACTGAATATACACATATATTCCATGGTTCTTATTTAGAATATTATAGGTATGATCACTTCTATATCTGGAAAAAGCCGTATATTT